>NW_028292584.1:14383591-14430790 GCF_029948245.1 Actinia tenebrosa
TGTCGTACAACCGCAAAACGGGCCCCAGGCCGTCACGAACCTTGGAATGACGACCGTGCCGTTGGGGGTGCACGCCGTGGACTAGCGGTTGCCATACTCGTCGTAGTTGACTTTTACCATGTCGCCCGTCAGCAGAAGCACCCCCGTCTTCAAGTGGACCGATCGCGTGCAGCAGTTAGAAGAAGCGGCAAGGCCCGTGACGTACTCGACCTTGCCGCGAAACGGATGTCGTCCAGAACTTGCCCCACAACGAATTGAGGTTCAATGGCCACCGAGCGCAGCCCCGGATTTTGACGACCGTTGTCATACTGAAGATCGATGCCCTGCCTGGCCTTCACGGACCGCACGAAGTCCCGCTTCTTGCTCTTCCGTGTCGCACATCGGACGGCCACCCCGAGGCTTCCATCTTCATTTTTTCAGATTTTCACGAATGTACGATCGAAACAAGTCGTTGCTGCGTTCGGGGTAGTGCCACACTTCGTGCACCTGCGCCACGTCGTACCCCTGATTCAGCGCTTCCTTCAACTCGGGGGTCGTCCACACGCCGTGACGCAAGCGCCGCTCTTCTAGAGTGTGCGTGCACTCTCCGTCCTCGTCCACGTCCTTTTCGTCGCAGCAGGCCGCGCACAACGTGAACATCAGCTTGTGGTCGACGATGCGCGGAAGCACGGGGAAGAACAATCCGCGGGGAGGGTCGACGTCGCACTTGACCAAGCCGAACCACTCTTCGTCCAGAATACAATCCGCAATCTCTTCGGGGTCTAAGTCCAAGTCTTCGCCCAAGTACACCGTGGGGTGGCCTATGGGGTACTCTTCCTCCCACATCACCGTAGGGTACAGCGACACCACGTCCACGTACCGTATGCGATGCACGGGGTCCGAGCACAACATCAAGGCCATGGCCTCGTCGTCCGACTCGTCGACTTGAACTTCCCCCTCGCAGTAGGCGTAGAGTCCCACGGCGTTGGTGCGTCCTCCCATCAACGCTTCGCGAGGCTGTATGGGGTCCAGGTTCTTAATCCACTCGGGAAACACGTGATACTCGCGTTCCGCATCCCATACGTGACTCCACATTTCTACCACGTGATGTCCCGCAGCACGCAGTTCCAACGTTCTCTCCCGCGTCTTGTCGCACAGATCGCCCATGGTCACGCCCAGATGAGCATGAACTTGACCTCGCTTGAAGCACACTTCGCACCCGTGGTAGAAACACCCGTGGAATTGGTAGACGGTGTTGGTTCGCCGATCGTACCCGTCCACTTTGCTCCCTTGCAAGGTCACCTCGCCCTGCGTACTTCCGGCCCAACGCAGTTCGGGCAACCCCAACGAGTGCAACCACTCCAGGGCTTGGACCGATTGGATGTCCCGCTGGCGATACCCCAACGGCGGCACGACGCCCATCACTTCCGATTCCAAAAAGTTCCTCTTGAAGACCGTCAGGCAGGTCGAGGCAATGGTGACGCACTCCGCAAAGGGGTCCACGTCGAACTTGTCGACGTAAAGCTCCCGAAACTCGAGACATCCTCGGGCCATCACCATGACGTCTTGGATGCAATACTTCTCGATTTCCTCTTTCATCACGAACGTCTTGCCCTCCTGCTCGTGCCACCACGCCATGAACGTCTCCTTCTCGCGGACGTCCATGTCGTCCACGCCGTAATACTCGGGAGCGGGGAAAGGGCCCTCGTACTGCGTATTCTCCAACGTGTTAAAGAAGTGAGGAAAGTGACCCTTGTCGCCTCCCGAGGTTCCGAAGGTGGCCGGGAACTTGCGTAAGGCCATGGGAATAAAGCACACCGAATCTTTAAACGCGATCCCTTCCAGCGTCATGGTGATGACCTTACTCCCTTGGTATACGCACTTGGGCTTGATGCCTCGCTTGACGCACTCCTCCAGGATAGGGTACGAGTCGTACCCCTTGAGGTTGTGGGCCATGAACGTGTACAAGGCATGCACGTCGCGCTTGGGGCCCAACAACCAATCCATGAAGGCCGCGGCATCGTCAAACACGAACATCCGTCGTCGGCCGCACGTTCCTGCGCATCCTCGCGTCCGGTACTCTTCCACGTGAGAAGCACACTCGTGGCACGTCAGCAGCACTACCACCTTGTTGACCACGTGGCGTTCCTCCAGGCACCGAGTCTCGAAGTCAAAGAACGCCAGAAAAAACTTACGCTTTTCGTTCTTCTTGGGTCGCGTTTCCGTAGGATCGCTGCTCACGCCCTTGACGTAGCACAAGTGTTCTCCTCGCTTTACTTTCTTCTCCCGGCACACCAAGCAATCGTATTCGTAACAGACGTGATCGTCGACCATGTACCACACCTTCGTCTTTTGGTCGTAGCGCAACCGATCCACGGGGGTCTTACACTCCCGACACACGTACCGTCGTTCACAGGTGGTATAGGCCAACGATCCCTTGTGACGTCGCATCAGGTGCGAACGGTAACACACGCCGGACCAAAACCCGACGCGACAGGCGTCGCACGTGATGCGTTCGTTAGAATACTTGACGTAGTGGTCGTTCCTCTCTTCCCCACACCGTAAGCAAGAACGGACGCACTTGTGTCTCTCTTTATTGCTGTACCCCTTATTGCATTGCGTGCAGAAGTACACCCGTCCCAACCACCCCGCCATCGACTCGATCCACGTGAAGTGCTCGTCCATCCAGTTCAAGTAAATGGGGGTCAACGTGCCGTCGTTCTTTCCCGTGCGGCTCCCAAACGAGGCTACCACGTACCGGTTCTTCTCGTCGTACACACACAACTCGAAACCGTGTTCCTCATCCGTCGCGTAGCCCTCGTTGATGCTCGCACACCACCGCTTCACGTCGTCCAACCCGCACGCTCGATCCCAGGTGTCCTCCATGCCCATCTCGCAGTACCAATCTCGTAAAGACTTCTCGTGCCCTCCTTCCACCGTCACTTCCGATCCCATCCCCTTCAGCGCCCGGTACAAGGCCCTACCCAGGCAATTCTCGTGCTCCTCGTCGAAGACCCGCGAGACCTTACGCCGCTTCACTTCTTCCGTGGTCTTATAGTGCGGCCTCTTCTTGCCCAACTGGTACTTGGTTAAGGCCTTCTTTTCGCTGCAGGCATGCGTTCTTTGATGCCGATACGTCATGCCGCACTTCAAGCACAACCGATGGTGCAAGACCCTGGCCTCCCCATACAACGCATCGGGCGACACGACGTCCAGCATCGCGGGGGCTCCTTCGTCCAGCCACATCACCCATCCCTCCGTTTCGCTGCTGTACGTGCTCTTCCAGATGACCTCGTGATGCGCTCCCGGGCCTCCCTTTTGGCAAAGGACCAAGACGTTCGTGGTAGGGTGCACGACGCACCAACGCGTTAATATTTCTTCCCACGTCCATTCGTGCTGCACCTCCAACTCTTGCCTCACCTCGTCCCTCGTTCTCACGCTTCGCCACGCCAAGATCTGAATCACGTGTTCTGCTACCTTCGATCCCACCGCCGCCGGCGGCCTGCGTAGCACTCCCCTTTCCAAGCGATCTCGCAACAGTTCGGGCGTCATGATGGTCGTCGTACACACCCGTCCTCGTCCCTTCACGTCTTTGACCACCGTCACCGTAATGTCCAACGATCGACCCAGCATCCATTCCCTCTTGGACTGTTGAATCATTTCGATGGCGTTGGTCAACATCAGCCTTTGAAATCGAGGCGTGTGGTACGGACGTATGGCCAACGACACCGGGTAGTCCAAGTCCCCACCGTACAGGGTCATGCCTACTTGATCCCGAGCCGTCAATCCTTCCTCGCCGGCAATGCGTTCCATGACTTGATCAAACAAACGTTCCACCCATCGCACCCCCCATTCGTCCTCTCCTTCTTCTCCTCCCTCGTCCAAGTCCTCGTCGTCGCCGTCATCGTCATCGTCGTCGTGACCCACGTACGGCCTACGTTGGCGACCGGCCTGTTCCAAACTGGACCTCGTCTCGATCCGATACGAAATGACCCGCGTTCTCATGGGCACGTTCACCGCAAACACCGAGCGCGCACAACTCTTAATCAGAGACGAGCTCCTGGTGCTCCTGCCTGATGCCATGGTGAGAAAACACTAAACGATTGCCCACACCGTACTCCTCTATGACATACACCTTCGTACGCCCTCGTTCTGGATCCACCAATGCCTGCTTCACTCGGGCCCGTTCCCTGGCTCGGCGCGCTAACACGAACGCCAACCTCCTCTTCCGCTCCTGATGCTTTTCGATAGCATCAATCCATCCCGCTAGCGTATTGGCTAGGCCGTGTACCGCCTTGACGTATTCCTTCGCCTCTTGCAAAAACTGAGGGTCGGGGGCGGTGCCTTCCTTATAATGTTTGGATAATGCCTTCGCAAAGCCTTCCTTCAGAAACAACAAAAGCAAAAGACACCAAGTTAAGATTCAACGGTGTACCCGTATTTATTCACGTATTCGGTTACATATTGTTTTAGCAATAGTACATCAAATTTATCTAACTCTTCAATGCCTCTAGTCTTTAACAACTCCACTACATTAAAAAATGTTCTTCGAACTAGAATGTATTGCGTGCTTGATAACATGTCTTGATTGCTATAATCATCTTGTCGCACTGCATCCAAGGCTTGATAAATGGTATTCTTTATTCTCTTACTCATTCTTTGCTTTCGGTCGCATCTCTTTGTCATTTTCATACTGAGGAGTACTGCAGTGTTTAAAAAGTAAAACATAAGCTCATGCCTAAGCCACGCCCACACGTAACGCTTCATCGTACTTACCACACTGGTATCTTCGTATCCTACGTTGGCTTTACTGGTGATTCACTATGCAAAACCTATGGAAACCCCAGATCCTGGTCCTCTATATAGACCCCACCTAGGGGGGGTGGGGGGACCCCCTACCCTCCCCTCCCTACCCCTATATATTCGACCTCATTTTTCGTACCCCATCACCAAATCGTATACCTAGGTACCTAGTCCTTAGTTACTTTACTTAGCCAACGCCGTCCTTCATCATGCCTCCCAAGAGATCCAACCGCCGCATGGTCATCCCCCATCCAGAAGACAATCAAGTAGACCAAACTGCGCCTACTCCTCCAGGAACGCCACCACCACCATTGCCTACCGAGGCCGGCGTCCCTGCACCGATGCCTCAGTTTAATCGATCCAACATTGACGATCCCTATGATTCCGATGATCCCGTGGTGGTTAACGCCCGTAATGCCTACATCAACAATCATGATTCGGATAATGAATCCAATGCCGAAGAAGAAGCAGGTCCTTCTGCTCCTAAACGTAAGCGGGAGAATGTGGAACAAGAAGACAATCAGGATGATGAGCCTGAAGCCGAGGCCAGTCAGGACGAAACCCTGGTATGTACCATTTGTATCTTGCCTTGCGAATGCAATACTTCAGAACCCTTCGTCATGACACCCTGCTGCAATCATCCCCTTCATGGCGCCTGCGTCCTGCACTACTTGGAAATGAAGCGTACCCACTTTAGCATCATGTGTCCTCATTGCACCCAAAACTTATGCGTGGGTCCTGATTACATCACGCCCGAACAATTCCCCGACGGGGTGGCCGACCGAGACGATTACAACTACGTCATTCACAACTGCGTCATGTTTCGCTTGCCCCGTTCGTGCTACGAACAGTACTATGACGAAACCTACAGAAAACCTTACCATACCTATGCTCCAATGTTTCACATGCTCTTGCCCACCCCTAGGAAGCGCTTCGTCGCGTCATCGACTTCATCTCTAACGGCTACAAACAAAACAAACAAGACATCCGCGACATCTACCTCTTCTTCCGTCGCCAAGAACGACTAGTCACCGCATTCGAAAAAAAGTGGAAACTCTTTCGAGGCGACTTGAAAGGCATCCACGAACTCCTTCAAAAGCAACTTCATTCCTGCAGCATCCTTAAACTAGGCCTCGCTCCTCCAGACACAACCTAAAGGACCTCTATTCTTTCAGACCGCAATCGCTACCACCGCCACAAACGTCCTACGCAAACACATTGGAAGAACCCTAGTCCTTACCCAACTGCTCGACAACCTTCACGACCTCCTCTACGACAAAAAACTCCGGTTACTTCATACCCAACTCAGCAGCGATACCCACCCTCTCCTTCACCAACTGCAATGCTATGAACGATGCCTCAAAAGCAAACTCAGAGTCGCCGGCGTCGACATCGAAAGATTCCTCGAACTCGAAGGAGGGGACTTTGTCACCGGCATGTTCTGGCTCGATACCCTTGCCTTTACCTTGTGAACTTCACTTTGTGTTTTCTTCAGGCCGCTGCCGTCACCTGCGCCATTTGCCTCTCCAACGTACCCCTCAACTGCCCCAACACCGTCATGACCCTTTGTTGCAAACACCAATTTCACTACGACTGCCTCGACCAATGGCGTACTCGTCAAAACACTCAGTGTCCCATGTGCAGGGCCCGACCCATCATCACCGATCCGCCCTTCCTCACTACCCTGGAACTCTTGCCTCTCGACTCTGACGAGGACGACGACGACGACGACACCCCTCCACAAGACGACATCGACCACCAAGCGCAACCCTTTGCCATCATCCCCTCCACCACCATCGCCCTCGAAGATGCCCAAGATTACAGCTGCCACCACCGTACCCCCAATGCCTACGGCCCCATCGTCCTCACTTCTACCTATACGCGTCTCCACAACTTCTAGTTCACGCAAACACCTTCCACACCCCTACGCTACCTACTCATCGCCCACGAGGCCCGCGAATACCCGCCCTCAGGATTCATCCGCGTCCAAATCTCCACCTCGGGCACCATCAACCACTACTTATTCGCTTCGGCCATGTGGAGAGAGTACCAGGACGACAGCAACATCATCTTTACTTACCTACCCTTGGTCGATGGCCTCAATCGCGACCTTTCCCTCCCGCACTTCAATGCCCACACGTCCGTCTACGTCTACGTGGCCCCCTACTTCCACACGGACAACAACAACGATCCCAGCATCTACATCATGGGGGTTAGCACCAAAAAAACATTACGCGCTACCAAAGCCTCCTTCCTAAAAGCATTTCCACGTTGTCCTTTTCCCTCATTAGAAGGCCTCTACTACACGCCCCGACACCCCAGACGACCCCTCTCATCTGATATGTACGTGTCAAGAGGCTCAAGATCCTGACTGCCTCCAATGCAACGAAGCGGTCAAGGACTCCGAAGTGGACAACAAACGGTTCTTCTTCCCTCCTGACTTCCAAAAACGCACTCCTTCACACCTCATCACTGACGTGGCCGACGCTCTGGATGCATGTCCCACCTTCCAATTGTTCCTCGACTTCTTATCCATCTTCAACAAGAAAAAGAACTCCAGCCCCTGCAGCTGTGGCTGGTGCAATCATTAATACCTCACTCTTCCCATACAGACCTACTGACGCGTTCACCCTGACGAAGGCCTTTGCCAATACTGCTCCCCTCGTTCACGTTTGAAACTACTCTTTGCTCCTCAACAGTGCTGCGTGTGTTACTCGTCTCTTCCCGATCATCCGCTTCAACGACACCTTCCGACCGAAACACTTTACTCCGACACCAACACGACCTCCTGCTGTGCCCAACCCATACACACCGAGTGCCTCATGCAGTGGATCCTCAGCACGGGCTTCAACTACACCTGTCCTTACTGTCGTACCCCTCACGCGCTGCCTCAATGGCCCGGCTCCTTGTTCGTCAACTACCTCGAAGGTCACTTCTCTCAAGTGTATAACGGCGACCCCGTCTGGGAAATGGCTCAGCCCACCATGGCTCGCATCATGCTCCTCTTCTTGCGTCACGTCCACGACCTCATCCACATCCGTCCCATCGCTCACGTCAATTTTCACAACACCATCAAACCTCCACCGTGCTTGCTCTGCCACAAGCCCATCCCTTATTCGGGTCAAGAAGGGACCATCGATTACACGGGTCAATACCACGTCTTCAACTGCCGTCAATTCGCTCTTCGAGGGTACATGCCTCCGCCACCTCGTCACGTCCCCGTCCAAGCCTGTCATTCCCTCTGTCTCGTTCGCTACATGGATCAACACCGTCATCACTATCCCATGCCGTGTCCTTGTTCCTCCCTCCCTGGACCTCCACACCAAATCTGCGTCACTCGCTTAGACACCTTATTTAAAACGTTCATTCGTCACACTCGGGACGCCGCGGCCGTCCAGTGGGCCAGTCGCTTGTGCATCCAAGAATTTCAAACCAACACCTTCCACGTCATCCTCCTCCACAAACAACGACTCCGTCTCGTCCGACTTCATCAACGAATCCATCCGCCCCACACTCCTCTCAACCACGTCAAGTTCTCCCTCGACTACCAGTCCCACATGCGTCGCTACCTGACCTCGCTCGACCTCAGTCCTCTCCCTGGCCTAGCTCGTTACGTCCTCCGCTACAAACGCTGTGATGCATGTCTCGCTTACCTCCCTGGATGGTTCCCCCAATGTAGAAACTGTACCACACCTTTCCAAACTCTTCGTAATGGCAAACGCGTCCGACGACACGACTTATCTAATTAACTAAAAAACATTTCGTTTGTTAAATTTATGTACTGCTTTTTCATTTGGCCAATAAAAACCTTTCAACACACCTATGACTCGAGTTCATATGCTAATTCCTTCCGGATCACTACCCTAGACTACCTTAACTTCACCCTTCTATTTCATAGCAGCCCCGGTGGTCTAATGGTATGATACTGGCCTAGCTGGCTGAAGATCGAGGTTCAACTCCTCGCAGGGGAGCTTTTCTTTTTTTTTTTAAAAAAAAACTTCTTTTTTCATTCCTTACCTTCTTAGGCTCAATCCTCAGCTAAGGTCTCCAAAGAAGCCAAGCCTGCCCCCACCGTCGACGACCAAGTCAAGGCCAGTCTCATCAAAGTTCGTGGGAGCGACCTCTCCAAAGCAAAACCCAGACCCACCCTCGAAGAAGAGGAAAGCGCCAAGTGGTTCGTTCATTCTGAAACCCACAAGCGCTACCTCATCCACAGCCCCGATACTCCCAAGGAAATAGCCAACGACCTTGCTCGAGGCATTGGCAAAGTCCTCGTCACCAATCATGGCATCCTACGACGTATAAGCTTTCTCCCCGCCTGGAATACCTATACCTTTGCCATGGTAAATCCTCCTCAAGGACCCCACATTCACTCTGGCGATCCCAGCCTCATCGAAGCGTACGCCCAATGGAAGATCAAGGTTTCCAAAGATGCCCTCCGCACGTACGAGCAAAAGGAAGAAAAGCGCAAAGTAGAAGAGCGCAGGGAACAACGCAAGAAATACATCAAAGAAAGTCGTGACCGATGGATGACCTCTAAGGGTCATACCTGCGTTTGCTCATGTAACACCTGTACATGTAAATGTCATGAATACCCCTCCTATTAAAAACCGTTAACCTCAAACCCACGTCTTGACTACCTTTTTAAAACACCTCCCTAAGTAAGTGCTCGCGGTAGCTCAACGCGTAGAGCGTCGGACTATAGTTCCGAAGGTTGCTGGTTCGACCCCCGCTCGCGGGACCTCATACTTTTTCAAATAAAATAAAATAAAGAAGAAAAAATATCAAATCCCCCCACTTACGTCACCCGTTACGTCACCCGTTCCCGTCTCCCCTTGGGCGATCCGTCACCCCATTCGTTTCCGTTTCCGGTGATTTGCTATGGGAACAGGAATATATGAATATATAATACATGCATAAATTATCGTGACCCTATACATAGACATACGTTACTACTAAGATTCTATAAACAAAACCGTGAATCCATTTTTGCACCTGTATGGTTCCAGTATAGACCCTTTTCGGGTTCCAAATTACCGCTGTGTTTCTTGATTACAGACTCATTTGCTCAGGCTAAGCCTCGAATCAGTGTCTAATTACTCGCAAATACCAACAGTAAAGTAAAGAATGCACAACTTAAACAATACGAACACTTTGAAACTCGACGGACCTTGCCTGGAACACCGGAATATTCTTTACAAAATCCAGGCTTAGCCTGATCAAATGAGTCTGTAATCAAGAAACACAGCGGTAATTTGGAACTCGAAAAGGGTCTATTGAACGTAGCAGCCAAGAAAGGTACTCACAGTTTGGTATAAACGTGTGGAGGCTTTGGTAGTCGTTTTCCACCTTTGACCATTTCTATGACTTCTATTCCAGCCATTCCAGAGTATGGCTGACCACCTGCAATGATCAAGATCACATACATGCATGTCATTAATAGTCTTCTTTGTCAAAATTAAATCAAATCATTAGAGTTTTAATAATGAAATTAAAACCGTTTACCTAATGTAAATATTTCGTACAAAACTATTCCATAGCTCCAGCTAAAAAAGAAGAAAAATACTAAAAGTATCATTACGCTTCATTTTAACTTTAAATCAACAAAGACCAAAAAGACCGGTGTCTTTAGTATGCATAAGGTGCTGTTAGTTGACATTGAACTTATTGATCCTTATCCGCATTATAGATTATGTATTACATTGCTATGTGTTTTGTTGTAAAACGCTTTGGCACCCCACTCTTTTTCGGCCAATTTAGGCGTGCGAAACCAGTAACCTTCGCCACATGTTAGCGCATTCTAAATTATGCATTATATACAGTATACTGATATGTGTTTTGTGGGGAAATGTGTTTTGTGGAGAATGCTGTCGTCACCGTAGTCACTCTCAGTGTATCCTAAAGTACGGCATCTGATATAAATGATATATTTTAATAATCAATCGTTTTACTCACACATCGCTGTATGTTGTGTACTTTTGGTACAATAGAGATTCAAGAGCCATCCATTTTACAGGAAACAAGCCCTAAAAGTACAAGTAAAAAGACCAATATATATAGCACATACTTTTAATGTAATCTCCCACGATGTAAATGTTTCTTTTTTGTTTTCGTTTTCCTTTACACAATTCAATGTACATCGAAAGAAAACGTGGTCGTACGATTTTGTACCTATATATCGCTAAACGTTTCCTGGTGTACTACAGGACCTTGAACCTTTTTGAAATAGGTACCATAAACGAATGAAAATAAATAAACAAACAAACAAACGAACGAACGAACAGACGAACGAACGAACGAAAGAATGAATAAATGAATAAATTTCTCTTAATAAATAATAAAAATCTCTTTTCTTGCGGAAACATTGCGTGCGAAAATAGATGCCGTAAGGCAAACCATAACTGTAGCATTTTATCAGTACTCACGTTCGATCTTTTTGTATATATGTCGTCATCACTAAGTGCTCTTGCCATGCCAAAATCAGTAATTTTGCACCTCAGTCTGTCACCAATTAAAACGTTCCTTGCAGCAAGATCCCGATGGACAATCTACGAAACAATCAATAGCTAGACGTATCTCTCAAAGCATACAAAGGGGCTAAATGTATGAGGTTCATTGGACTAGCCACGCCAGGTTACCTTGTTCTCTGCTAGAAAAGCCATCCCTTTTGCTACGTCGAGGGCAAAACTAAAAAGATGCTGAGGATCTACTTTCTTAGGGTTCTTCAAGCCTTTATTGACGTAATAGGTGTCGTCTTCACCTCGACTTTTTCGCAGGTAACCCAGAAGGTCTCCATACGTAACCAGCTCGAGGAACACGAGGGGAGGTTCTGTGGTTTTTGAAAAAACAATTAGACAATAATCACCCTCAAACTAGAAGCTCAAACTAGTTTTGCCGGTCTAGTTTTCTTCTAAATCTATATTATCAACTATTTGTTCGGGTTGGATACTTACTGAACGTTTTGTCATTACAGGTGACTGTTCCCTTACTTAAGCAACCTTTGAGTCTTACGACATTTGGGTGTGGTTTTAAAGTCTTCATCACCTCAAGTTCGGATAATAAGTCTTGCTTGTCTGAGGGAGATGCCTTTTCTGTAGATGAGGAAAATGTATATTTTAATAGATCTTGTAGCTACGTTCTCTTCTCATTTTCGAATTGCAAAAATGAATTCGATTCCTAGTGAAGGATAGTTATGACCCCGTTAAGTTGTTGGAAAGACTAGCAGTCTCTTACTTAATTACCATGGGTGTCATTGCATTGATATTGATCATGCTTGACTTATTCATTTGCTCTCTTGTTCTTTCATTTATCCTTTCACTTTTTTCACTCCCGTTTCCTTGCTTAATTATGTGTTTGTATGCCTGCCTGCTGTCTGTCTGTGTGTTGATTAGTTGATAGATAGGTTGGTCGTTTGATGGTTCAATTGGTTGCGTATTTAGCTCGTTATTCTTTTATTGCATATATATCAGTAGAAAAAATTCAGAATAGTTTCTTTACCATTCAGTAATTTCACAGCAACTGCTTTTCCCTTAAGCGATCCCTTCCAAACCTGACCAAACGATCCAGCCCCAATTCTACGGAATAACTTTATATCCTTTGGGCACACTTCCCAATCGGTTTTCGGATTTTCCAAGTTTGAATACATGCATGTATATTCTCCTTCTCTATTGTCTTCGTTATTGTCATAGACAGGGCAGTCATGCCTTTGACTTTCTAATTGCCTAGTGAATAAATATTCTTTCTTGATCTTGCTGGGTTTGCGGTATGGATAACTAGATTCCAAAACGCCTTTGTTGTCACCTGACATTTTGTTTTCTGATGATACGATTCGCTTTAAGTTGTTCGGTGCCGTAAGGTCTGTGCACTCGGAACTGCTTTTTGACCATGACAAAACACTTTCTCTATTATAAGAATCCTTTCTGCGTTTTCCATTGCCCGGGCCTTTGGCTCTTATTTTCTCTTCTAAGACGTCCGTCTTGCTGCTACCTACGAGACACAGGCTTTGTTTTCTTTTATTCATTTTACAAGAACTCCTAGTTCTCTTTGCCATTGGAAGACTTCGTGGTGGAAGTTCCGGAGCCTCTTCCCCATCGATGTGCTGGTATTGATGTACATTGCCTTCATCACCAAAACAAATAACATCAACGTCTTTAGAAACCGTTGACTGTTTATTAGAACTATTCGATTGACAATGAGTCGACACAGAATGAGCTCTAGCATTATGCAATTGAAGTCCAAATGTCTGCATGGGAAATACCCGAGTGCTTTTATGAAGAGTACAGGGAAACATTTTGAAGTGTTCTCTTTCGTTATCGATTTCCTCATTTAAAACAATGAAGTTGTTCGAGTCTTGGTCTTCCTAAACATAAAAGTTGAAAATTATATAAGAATCGATCTCTCCGTCTAAAACCTGCGCCGTGCTTTCCCATTTTGAAATTCTCTCTTGGAACAGTTTATTCACAAGAGCGTTTCAACTCCCGGTTGCTACATCCATGAGGTACTGCTGTTTTACCTTAACTGAATCAATGACGACATCGTCTACTGACTCGTCATCTTTCCTGCAAAGGAAAAGGTCAACTTTCAGCTATTTGATATAAATTAACAAATCCCAAAGCCATGAATGCAAAGCCAGGCTATAGCGCTACAACAGACTTTACCTGGCCTTTCTTTCATAATATTTTCCTATAAAAAACAAAAGATATATTGAGAACAAGTACGAATTAACTTCTAAATATAAAATAATTGGTAATATGATTAAATATTGTCAATAACATAATGCAGGGTACATTTGTCTAGGAAATGGGCGTAACAAAGTTAAGGAGAAAAAATATATACAAACAATGCAAGCAGATCTTAAGATTTTACTTAAAAGATGTATAAAAGTTCCTTAGCACTAGCCCCGTACATCTTCTTGAAATGAATAAATATTCTATAATCTTCTTGAAATAAATAAATATGATATTTGGCACAAACCTTTTGTTTTGGATTTGTTATAGACTAGCACGATGGCAAGACAAATTGAAAAGGCGAAGACAAAAGCAACAGCAGTTGAAATTATAATGTATATCATAAATTTTGGCAATGTATAGTTCCTCGGGGGACTCCTACTGGGATCACGAGCACCACCTTGTACTGTGACTACTGTAGTAGCTGCTGATGAAGCTGGTTGCACTTTAAGAAAAACGTAATAAGAAATGATGTCATTGTTGGTCAGAAAAGCCCTAGGACATAACAAAATTCTAACTAGGTAGATGACTTCCTAGTTCGAAATAATCATTGCAGCCGGTCTTAATAATGTACAGTTGATTGTATGATGAAATCAGTTAAGAAGCCGGGCCAACTTTGAAACAACAGGAATCTTTTATCCCAAAATGGACGATTTAGCAACATCGACAACAACAAAGTTGACCGATATTTATTGTAACCATAATTAATATATCTGAGAAGCAGCAGGTGAATGAAGTTTGAGTGCACGAAACTTCAAAGTGAAGATTGTTCCTTTTTACTAAAGATGAACTATTTTTGAACCTTCTCAAGTCTGCGATATTGATGGGGATATTGACATGTTCTAATGGATCCATGTTCCTCTTGCAACACTTAACTCACCTGTGACAATATTTCGTACTTTCTCTGTGCGCGTGGATGTATCTACAACAGCAGTGGTTGGAGTGACGTCTGCTAAAACAGTTGCAGTATGATTTACTTTTAGCATACTCTGACCCCAGCGATTCCAAGCAGTGACTCCGAAATCATATGCCCCCACTCCCCACAGTTGTACAATGTGCTTTGTCGAAGAGGTATTTAGTGTTCTCCACAGTGAATGGTTTTTCCTGATCCATATTGTGTACTGTGTGATTGGATAACGCAGCACTTGCTGTTTTGGTGGTTGCCATAATAAATACAAAGAACCATTGGTAATGTTGTTTTGCAAAATAACTGGATTTGGAGGAAGTGCTGTTGATGGATTAAATTTCGTAATTTGCATTAGCTAACAAAGATAAATCGGTAAATAAATTAAATACATGTGTTAAAGTTAGTTTTTTAATTAAAGCAGGCTACACGATAAGATGTGAAAGCATCTACAGCATAGTTAGTAGACTCAGGGCTGGTTAGGATACCCAGCAAACTTGAAACCGTACCATCACGTGATCTTGACCCAGCGCCTTGTCTCCCTCTACTATTTATAGTACACACTAATCTCAGGTAGCACGATTCAATTCGTTGGATCCTTCGAATTCCCTAGGAATTATACTTTTAGGGTTAATGCTACTAAAATATGTAAAAAATAACTTACTGTAAACTACTAATGAGAAATAGTCCCTTAATGGAGAGCAACAAAGTCCAATAAAAATCTCAAACCCAAATTCTTTGTTATCTTGTAGAGTTACGTTATGCATAGTTATGATTGCTGTTCCATTGCTTGACAAGTTGCCTTCAAACTTAATTCTTCCTTTGGTAACCTAATTTATGTCATAAAGGAATAAATAGTAAAAATAGATACAAATTCATGAGTGAATTGTAGTGTACCCTCAAATAATGAAACAAGCAAAGTATTGAAGACTAAATTCTGAAATATCCTACAGAAACACTGATCAGACGACACAACACAACAGATAAACAAGAACAATATGGCGGACTCACTTGGACATAATGTTGAGATTCAGAAGGCTTAGCTATAAGTAATTTGGTCTTTATATAACCAGGATCCTCCCACGTGCCAAAGAGAATCTCCATTGGCTTCCTGTTTAGTGACAGCTTATATCTCCACGTTAGACTTATGTCTGACCCCTCTCTTGCAAACATACGCTGATTTGGACTATCTATCCAAAGATTACCTACAATGGGAATAGTAATAAATGAAAGAAGAATTAAAAGAAGCTTAAATCCCTCCACTCATATCCATATCTTTCCATCCAATGACAACATAACATCCCGTCAGGGTGGTACAGCTAAAGGCCCGCCAGCCCTCCCCCCCCCCCCCCCCCCCCCCTCCACCTAACCGCGGTCGTGGTCTCTTTTCATTCTATTCAATCAAACAATCAATCAAAAAGTGAAATACAAAGGTGAAAACTTTGCCTTTCGTTTTGGCTAAAGCTCGATTTCTCTCACGGCTGATTTTAAATAAATTCAAAATTCTTTAGACATTAACTATAAAAACCAATATTATGTACACAGGCAATTACAGTGTAAGTTATCTTTTTTATGCTTAGTGATCATGATTGATATTTATTCTGTCACTTGAAATATAATTAAATATATAACCTAATGTTTAAAAGAAGGCGATTGGGAAAGAGGAAATAAGGAAATTCCATGTCACTAATTCAGGGTCTAATTTAGTATACTGTTAGTACTATTAGTTAATACTATTGGGAATGGGAAGATAGTAATTAAAGAACACATTTTTTTTAACCAACGCTGATACCAAAGCCACCTGCGAGATTCAATCAGCATCCCCTACCACGGTATTCGATCATATCAAAACTTAAAAATTAAGGGTAAATAAGACATGAAAGAAATCAGGATATCTTAAACTTACCTGCATAGTTGGTTTGCAAGAGTAAAGATAAAAAGATGAGGAATTGATAGATTGATGGCCGGAAAGGCGTCTTGGAATTCATTGGATCAGTAAATGGCTCAATCTTATATTCTACGTAAAACTATTTCGATGATCTTGTGCTGTCATATGTGATAAATTCAGATTTGTGCTCTATTTACTAAATAACTAATATACGTATACTTATTTTAAGCCTGGAATCAAGATAAAACTGATGTATAGTCCCTGAAACTGAAAAAATATGGGCGTGAAAATGTTCGATTTCTTGGAAGCGCTGCTTTTCTTGGAAACGACAAAACTTCTAGTACTTCGGATGATCAATTTTCCAAATATCAGTAATGTATATGTATGGCTCACTCGTCAACTGGGGAAGGGGGTGGGGGTGGAGATATAGAGGATATTATATGGGCGCACGGAGATACGAATTTTATCTTTTGAGAATATCTCTCAGGAGAAGATAAAATTTGTATCTCAAAGCGCCCATGTAATGTTCAACAGTTTCTTGAAAAATCACTGTCTTGAATTAACCTTGCTAAAAACAAACGAGAAAAATATAGTTGACGCTGATCATCAATGATCAAGGTTACTCTTATTTTATTCCCTATAATAGTCATTCCAACCATCCATCCAAACTAAAAATTAAACGTCCTCAATTCAGAGTTTATTATAAATGATTGGTTCGATGCAAATAATTTCGTCTTTTGAAAATGATAAGTGCATTTGTCTGTTAATGATTCAGCGCTCAAACAAACGCACGAGACAAAGTATCTTGGCGGTGTTCTCTCTGATAGAATCCTGTCGCATATATATAATATTAAAAGAAAATATTAGCAAATCTTAGTATGTTAAAGAAGCCCTTCTTGGATCGTAACTCTGTAATTACGATATATAGACAAAAATTTCATAACTAGTAGTGTTCGTATGCCATTATATAAAACTATCTGTGCATTTCGGGAGTGAACTATTCTTAGCTATGACAAATATGTTAAAGCGATTAATGGATTGGTGGACATAGAGAATGATGTGCTACCGTCAACAAGGGATACAGGCAGAACAAGGGCCGCATCAAGCAACAACAGAGCAGTGACATTCACTCAGAATCGATGCAGAACGACCACGTAAAAAACGCTCTTTCTTCATTAGAGTATGCAGGACGTAGAACGCCCTACCGGAAAATCTAAGAAATAAGAATGTTTCTCTTTCCATCTACAAGAAATCTCTTGTAGACTACTATCGTCGCGCTCTGCACCTCGTCTATGACCAGGAAGATCCTCGGACATGGAAAACCATCTGTATAAAATGTAACACTGTCCGAGGATTGCAGAGCGCCCCATCATGCTGCTATTAACTGTCAATAATAAGGATCATCAAGAGAAAAAGGACAAAAGAAAAAAAAGAAAAAAAAGAAAAAAGAAGAGGACAAAATAGCTTTGTTTCAAACGAACCGTTTTAAATTAATGTTAATATGTGAGGGACCACTGTGATTGGCACACGCTGTAGTGGATTCCCAGCCATTATGTATGAATCCCTCCTGGGTGAGATTTGCCACCACAAAATAAGATTATAACATATATTCTATTCTATTCTACTCTACTCTACTCTACTCTACTCTACTCTACTCTACTCTACTCTACTCTACTCTACTCTACTCTACTCTACTCTACTCTACTCTACTCTACTCTACTCTACTCTACTCTACTCTACTCTACTCTACTCTATTCTATATATATATTTTTTTACCGAATTAATTACCGAAGCCGATGACGAATCAGTTAGAACAAAAACAGTATCATTACAAAAATAGTTTTGAATTTACTAGGAATTTTCTTCCTGTCTCATTGAAGGAAAATGAATCTTTTCAGAAAGTTTAAAGGATCAAGACGTATTTTTCTGTATCGACAACTTAATATAGTTTAGAGTTTTTATGATCCCTTCTTTTTGTAATTTCTAATCAATTCTATCCATTCTATCCACCACAAGGAATACGCTTACTCAAGTAAATATTGAAATGTGAAAGGAGGGAGGGTGTGCAATTGTTGCCTCTACCATGGAGGGGGAGGAGGTATTGCTTTGCAAAGCAGTTTCCCAACATTTAAAGAGTACTATGTAAGCTATCGAATGAAGCTGAATAGAATATGCCTTTTGTTGTTACAGTATTTTATGAGAATTACAATTTATCTTTAGTACATTACTACCAAATCTAGAGTACGTGTCAACAAAATGACGTGATAAATTGGGCTTAATTTTCTCAAATATCTCAAGAAATAAGCTTTTGAAACAAATTTTATTACGATATATTTATTATTACTAACAAACTATACATTTTAAACGATGAAATGTTTCCTTATCATATACACTTTAATGATAATAATAATGAAATGATGATGATGATGATGATGATGATGAGAATATCTTTAATTATTTATTCTGTAAAAAAATCCCGATCAGCTCAGTGTACTGATCTGCTATAATAATATTTATAACGATCAGCTAGACATAAGTATAGTGTTAGATTCTACAATTTAAAAATACGGAAGGAAAAACGTACGTATCAATATATACGCTGAAACACGTAAACGATATGGTTGTGTATCCATCGTGACACTGAGAAGAAGTAACGCAAGGCTCTGTTACGTTCGAATGCAAAAAGATCGTATTTGGAATTCTAAAATAAGTAGAATATTATAACTAGTAGGCCGTTCAAGTATTTCATGTTCATGAGATTTAAAACATTTCATAAACAAGTATCTTTTGCATTAATAATAATCTAATCCCTTAGTCGACTTAGAGTCTTCGGTGCCCGATTGCTTGCGATCACGCTGAAATATAACTTCTTTGAACCGAAATTTCATGGCCGTGTTTATATTACATGTCAGCAACACTTCGCTTGTCGGTCTACAATGCTTGATAATATTGTACCACTATATAGATCTTTCTGCAGGACTTTAACATTTATTAAAGAAACTAAGAAATAAAAATAGACTGAAAAACTACATTTCCGGGTTTTCTAAGAATTGAAAATACTGTTTTCCGGTTAGTGAGTTCCAAGAAAAAAATATTTAAGGAGTATATAATTGATTTCCAAGAAACCTCGAGTCATTATGCATATATATTCTCATAGAAATCTTCGCGATTCTTTTCATCCTGTACTGTCCAAGCGATTTTAAGGCCGAAAACAATATTCGTTAGAGTGTTATACGATGGAAAACGTGACGTACGCGGTCAGCGCTCTGAATCTTCTCATTTTGGTGACAAGCAGTTTGTCAGGTATTGTACTGAACGAAGATAAATCGGTTGTTATTAATTACTGGAATCCTTCATGAATCGATTGTTATTATTAGTAGCCTAAACTAAGAAGATTATTGGAATTATTTGACTCATGTGAATCGGTTTCTTTGACTCGGTTGTCATTGATCTAGTCTAATATTGAAGGCCAAAATATTTTCCATGCATCACAAACGGTGTATTCGAAAATTTATTTTCGAGTCGCGTTTGTCGTTATGGGCCGATTTATAACAGTGTTTTTTTCACAATATTGTCCTCCTGTTTTCTTAAAAATCGATGGATTTTCATGACACTTCGATTCTTGTGGCTACTGCCTCGAAGAGGCGAAGCCACTATGCAATCGGTTGTGTGACCGTGAGTAAGAGTGTAACATCACAGGAAGCCCAAAAAGTACTCAAACAATCAATCAGCAGTCAGCCGATTACCGAAGTCTGTCTCGTAGATAATCGCTAAACTTCGGAACCAATCACCCCTCAAATGAAGAAATGTCGGCATTATTCTTTCTTTCCGATTACTGTGGATTTGCGATCGCTACCTCGTGCTTGACGTGCAGCTCGTAATTGGCTTGACGTGCAGCTCGTAATTGGCTAACGTCTTTCCACGAGTTTAGGTAAATAAAGTTTATTTTGCTAAAAACCTAAACAATTTCACTTATCACGGCATTCATATCGCTTTTCTAAGCGATAAAACGAAAGGCTTTTCAAGTGTTATTCAACTTTTAGGTTGCTGTTTACACAGAAAGAAACTGACTATTAATCAGCTAAATCTACCTCGTAGTTGTACTTGGTCGATAGTACGGTGTAGATATTTGTTTAGGACAAAGAAGCCGTGTTTTCATCAAATTCAACCATATTATTTATCACAGCTTTCATTTGGTATTTCTATACGGTAAAGCGAAAGGTTTTGTAGGTGTTATTGAAATTTTAGGCCGATTTTTGGCCAATGGCTGACGTCAGATTAAAAAATGCAGATAAAAAAAATATCAGCCTCTTCGGACGATAATTGAGCCTCTTCGAAGGATAAGTAAGCTTCTTCGGAGGATAATTGAGCCTTTTCGGAGGATAATACAGCCCCATAGTGGGATTGATAGTATCTCCTTAGAATTTAAACCAAATTGTAGTACTTTACACTGTTGTATTTTATACCTTGCCTTTTTTTATGTCATCGGGTTGTGAAATTAACTCTGTCACGCGTATAAACTATCAAGTAAATAAACAAAGCATATTTTCATAACTTATACCTGCTAATCACCAAAACAGAATCACATATGAAGTAGAAGAGACCTCAAGGGAAAATTGTCTGGGAGAACATTGTAGCTTTTTCATCGAGAAAACGAGGAAAACGTTCCTCAAAATATCGCTATTTTTACTTGCATGTGCCAACGACCTATTGTTTCGCTCGAAATCAACCGAAAAATAGGTCATTTCTTGATACTATCATAGTTAACTATGATACGACGTTTTGTTTAGTTGAAAAATTTGCTCGTCCATTCGTGACCTAAAGGAGCCTAATGCTCCTAAAATGATACAAACAATATTTAACTAAAGCGATAAATATACTTTAGAAGATTTCCAAACTTGAAATTTAGGCAGACCTGGGAAAGGATTGCTCACCTCTGTCGACGTGCGCTCATCGAGACAAACGTTGACGGACGATAGACAATAAAATAACGCGCTCCCATGTGCCTTTACCAGATTCCAATAGAACCCATAATTCTAGTGTAGAATCTAGTGTAGAATCTAGCGTAGAATCCGTGTGTAGATTATAGTGTAGAATCTAGTGTAGAATCCGTGTATAGTAGAATCTAGTGTAGAATCTAGTGCAGAATCTGATGTAGATTCTTGAGTGTATATAGTAGATTCAATTGTAGATAGTTGATTCTATTGTAGATAGTAGATTCTAGTGTAGAATCTAGTGTAAATTTTATAATAGATATTATATAATAATATTATAATATATAATAGTCTTGATATATTTCATGTGATTGACTCGACAATTATGAAAAAAAAAAAAAAAAATCTTATTGATGAGTCCTCTATTGTTTCAAGTGCGGGTGTTTTTATTGAACAATTATATACTGACAATCAAAACATCGTACTTGGTTGAATAATGAAAGGAGTGGTTTCAATTGCAAGTTAACTTATTTTGTATTCACATTCAGCGTTAAATGAAGAAATAACTCCCACACTTTTCACTGATATCCACTAAATTGTTCAAACTAAGCTCCCCTTTGCACTTTTTGGGTGCTCCGCGCTACGTTCTCTCGTATCTACACTCCCCTGCTAGCTATATATACTTATATTAATAAAGTTAGTCACCCGAAAAGTTATAAAGCTGAGGCCGACAAGGATGATGGGTAGATACATTTTACATGTTTCAGCCGTTTGATAACTGTTGATGAACTTGCACACCTAGTTTTACCAGGTTACAGTCTCACCTCTCCTGAGAGCATCCTCAAGCTGCAGTTTGTATCAAAAAGGCTGTACTTTGTTGTCATGAAAAGTTTCCCATGATGCTTAGTGATCTCAGCTTTCCAGGTTTTTGGTGACTAACTTTATTGAAATAAGTATATAATATCACAACTGCAGATGCTGTAAAGGTATCTGATATGAAATTGCTGCCCGCCGATGGTAATCCGTTTATTGAACAATAAGACTGTTTGCCCCCCAAGACTCAGCGCATCCTAGTAGGGATAAAAACCCCCTTCGACTGAGTCTGGGGACAAAGAGGGGCTTTCCGGCAACAGTTTATTGAACAATGGAACCGTCAGAACGTAAGATAGAAACAACAGGATTGAATCCAATTATAAGTTTTTCATATAAGTCTTTTATAATGCGAATGTGGTTATCCTATTAAAATCTAAAATTCATCGGATTGGATCGCGAACAATGATACAGCTTGAAAAGTCACTAAGCGCGGTCACGGCAATGCACTTCACTATTCAAATTATACGGTTTATAACGTATGCATTTTTGTCTTAGAAACTCCATTCTAGCTTCATATAAACTCGAATAGGATGCAAAACGACCAAATTTGCATTTATTAGATAAGTTATGGCTTTTGCCTGTACGTGATTACTTTGATTTGTATAAAGTTACGATTTAATTGGTTTTATTTATTTTTATCTTTTATTTTTACCTTCACTTTCTTTTCATTTTTCTAAATTCTTCATTTTTGGCACGAGCATAAAAAATAACAATTTAGTCATACAAGCACTAAACTAAGGCCCCGTCTACTCTTATTCGTTTTGTTTTTTTGGCCTTTCGTCCACAAAACGATTGAAAACGCACACATTTGAAAACGTTATCAAAAATGGAGACATTTGCAAACAGTCACCTATTGTATTAGTGTGGACAGCAAAAAAGGAGAATTTTGAACACGCTGACTTTATTTCCATTTCCACTCATTTCGTTTCCAGCCATTCAGGAGACCCGTTTCCTCCGCGTTCCGGAATCAATACTCTATGAGGACGAAGGAAAGGACATCACAGTGGTTTGGGATTATCATATAGAGGCCAGACCGCCATCAGGAACCAAAATCAAAGATTTCCTATTTGGCGAGTGGGCGCCTCCTGGATACGTCAAACTTAAGATCCTGTATTTGGATTCACACCACAAACTAAAAACAAGGCCAGAATATGACGAGAAAGTGTACTATAAGGGTAACATCTCTGAGTGTGCAAACTGTTCAGTTATTGTTACCATACGTCACCTCAAACCAAGGGACTTCAAGAAATATGGAATCGATATTTTGGTTGGGTTGTACCGAAGTCCACTTATAAACTTCTTCGAACTACGTATGCGAGGTAAGAAAATAAGTTAACAAAATGAGCGTCCGTAATGATAGGATGGACGAATAGAATATGATCAAATTGAGCAAAAATAAAAGAAATAATAGAAAATTTACAAATGAGAATAACAATAATGATGATGATGATAATAATAATAATAATAATAATAATAATAATACATCTTAGCTTCATGTACTATATACTCAATTGAGAACTTTTAGTATATTTTAGCTTTAATTGTTTTTTCTTTCTGTTTTTGTATCATACCCATTTTATAGATTACTGCAAATTTTAATTTAGTTTATTGTTTTCATGTAAATACTATATATAGTATACTTCCTAGGCTAAGCCCGCGATGATGTTGATACATTGAAATGGACACTAAATTGGACTGACATTGATTTTTGTTCAAGTGTAATTAGTAATTAATTTTGTAGTGATTAACATACTGACTGTATAATTATCCTATACCGAGTCAGTAATGGATCGGTGATTGTGTGCATCACATGTTTTTACGACTAGGAAAGAAATCTGCTATTTCGGACTCGAGGACTAATTGCTAAATAGTACTGCTTTGAGGCTTTCGCGTTTTGACATAATGAATTGCTAAATAGTTGACAGGTAACAAACTGGGTGGGATTATAAAATAGAATATTGTGCTTTTTGGAGGGATCACAGGATGATTATTCGATCCTCCTATTAGTCGATAAATAAATACTGACCAGTCCATTATGTTTTTATTTTATTTTTCAGAATCGCCAAAAATATTTATGCTCACCCCGAACCTTGTTGTACAACAAGGCAACAAAACAATCATTGGATGCAAGGCTAAGGGAAAACCTGCACCAATTGTAAAAATACGGAGAAACAACCAAATCCTCTGTAATGATACACTTCATTGTCATTACGTTATCGAAAACGTTGACACTGAAGACGCGGGAGAGTATGAGTGTATTGCTAGGCAAAGCGAAAGGTCAGACAGCAACTCCATGAAACTCACCGTTCTTCGCAAAGGTAATGAGAATATACAGTGGGAAATTAATAATTATATTTAAAGAAAAGAAAGATAAGAAGCTAAGAAACGAACGACTTAAGAAAAGAAAGTAAAAGGAACGTACACCAAAGCGCTACAGCGCAACGTGCAAACGTTTTACCACATTTAATGTATTCGCAAACTTTTATGCTAGGAGTTTTGTACCATAAAGCGACAAATTTCGATGAGAAGCTGGCTGGTTTTTACCGAATAAGGCTTGTAAGAAGCTGGTTTTCCAGCAAAAAGCCAGTGCATAGAAATATGCGAATACATTAGATGTGGTCATACTTTTTGTGCGTTGCTATGTAAATATTTCTAAAAAGTACCCTCGCCACTCTATGATTTTTCCACGTTTGGTCTCTTGGCATCCCACAGTTAAAGATAGTGACAGTTTTAGTAAAAAGGTCCATTAATAACGAAACGACTTGGTAAAAAGTATTTTGGCTTATGCAAATTAGGAAAAATGTTTTAGCTTTTTTAAATTATTGAACAAATATTTTTGACTGTTTTCAGATGACAAGCGTACAACAGAGAAACCAAACATCTCAGTGGTGGTCTTTGCTACAATAGGGATAGCGATTGTTTTAGTCATGATGGCTGCTATCTATTATTGTAAGAGGGAAAATAAGTACAAGTTTGAAAACGTTAACGAAAAACCTTTCGAAATCTAGTATTCAAAGGTAGTCGCAAGGTGGAATGGTTGATCCTTTTTCGATCACGGAAATCATGCTTTGCGCGCCTAGACCGATCATCATCTGGCATCCATGTGCATAGAGAAATCTTCACTTTGCTTTATTTGATTCAAGATAATCATAAATTGTAAAGAGTTAGCTTTATCCTGGGGTTTTATTTTTCGTTCCTTATGATTACGATTATGATTATGACGCCGTGTGAACCAGGCCTTACAAAGCACCTTACGATGCTTATGATTGCGATGACGATTCTGATTACGATTACGACGATAGTGTGAACAAGGCTTAGGCCTGGTTCACACGGCATCATATCATAATCGTAATCATAAGGAACGAAAAATAAACATGCGCAGTAGTGAGTTTCGAACCGCCTGCGAGTGCTCCGGACAGCGGAATTGCTTAATAATTTTCAAAATGTTGGTTTTCCACAGTATATCCGCTGATCAAATTGTCCACATATACGTTCATGTCTCACCCGGCTTATAATTATGACTCAGTTTGTACGGTTCACACGTATGAAATAAGGTCATAATCATAATCGTAATCGTAAGAGAATCGGAACGTTTCCATTCCTTATGATCGTGCTTACGCCTGTGCTTATGGTTATGACGCTACGGTTCACACGCGCTGTTCGTTATAATTGCGACTACGATTATGATTATGATTATGACACCGTGTGAACCAGGCTTAAGATAGCAATAAAAATATAATAAACCGTTAGATTTCGTTTGCCACTCAGTTATATTGAGCCGCTTTGGGAAGGAACTAACACTAAAAAACAAAAACAAAATACATTAGTTGCTCAAACATCATCAGGAGAAATGTACACAAGAATGCCATAATACCTTCTTAGTGATTCAGAAACTACAATATACGTAGAATTCAGTTAAGACTAATCCATAAAGCCACAGACTTTTCTTTTAAATATGATATTGTAGGTGAGGTCGATTATTATTAAGCATTACATGTTATAGATTAGGGAGATTAGGATAGTTCGTTTGCGTGCTTTCGGAATAGTCAAACGCTCTCAGCCATTTACATTGCATCTAAAGACATTACAATTCTTTCTCTTCCATACTTGAGCCATTGACAATGTGAGGCTGAGAACTACAAGTCGGACAGAAATGCCGCGTCTTCTTAAGCACGATTAGTGATGTACCATTTTTCATACCAATGTACCTTAAGATCAGCACCGGATAGTTTTCTCATCCCTGGAAGGTTTTTTGGTTCGATTTTAGGAAGCCTAACTCTTGCTCCTTCGGTTAATCCAGTACTATTTACTTTTGAATATACGTCGTGTTTCTTCTTGCGCTCTTGTCTTTCTTCTCTTCGCTTCTTTTCGTATGTTGCCTTTGCTTTCTGTTGCATCCTTTTATCGAACTCTTCCCGTTTCCAAGCAGACATCTTGTCCCAAGCGATGATTCCACGGCTAGCGTGGTAAGGCGTTTTGTGCTGATATGTCGTTTGGTCATACTCAAGATGTGTCATCCAGTCTGGTCTCTGTGGATACCTTGTCGTTGAATCTCTTTTCACAGTGTTGCTATCATGATCGGGAAAGTTATCATAGTACCACTCTGGCATGGGATAAGGCACTGGTCCTTTTGCTTTCGATTCAGTGAAGGTCAGCAAATTTTTCCTTCCACCAGCCTTTGCTAGATGAATATAATTGGAATCATTTGGATTTGCTGCTCCTCTGACTTGTGTTCTACGGTTTTCTGTCCCGCTGGTGGTACTTTTTCGCCCCTGATTCAAGTCAGGGACTTGAGATAGAGGTTTAGCTATAGCACTCGGCTGACCTTGTCCTTTTGGAGCAACAAAATAGCAGAACCATGTATCTTCGCATTCTGGTCGATCTATTGGCTTATAACGGGGCTTCATTACTTGTCTTTACACTAATTAAAAGTAAGTCGATCGACGAATGTTCGATTATTCAGTATATCCTTAGCTTTCCTTAATTACTGTTCAAGATTTCCAATGAAGTTGTATACATGATGGCAAAATTTATTCTTTCTAATTCTTTTGTAAACAGACTGTTTGCCGTAATCATAGCAACAAGTGAAGGTGTCAACGATTAACAAACGCAACCATTTAGGTCCATGCTGCTAAATCTTTGATAAGCCACATTTGCATAGCTACTACAACACCTTTGACAGGTGTCTAGCTTCTGGGATCTCTTAAGTTCCTGTGACACAAATAATTGTAGTCGGGATAGGAATAAATATTTCGATCCCTTAGATTTCGTTTTCCGTTAATATTTATGGTATTTTAAAAAGCACTGAACTTGTACTAAAATGCTTATTTGATAATCGTGAAACACGCGTTACGATTCAAACTTTAAAATGTATATGTCCATCAAAATGATTTTTTCTAAAATTCTACTCACGGCACATACGTAAAAACACTTACAATCGTTCAATAAAGGAATAAATATTTCAACATACAAAGTATTTTGTTTTCCTTTGAAGCTTAAACTTCTACTAAAATGCATGTTTTCTTGGCCTGAGAAGTCCGTTATGATTCAAACCTTCAAATCTACTGAGATTAAAATTTGTTTTCCTTCAAAGATGTCTTGTAAATTAACAAACTTAAACTTTGATGACCACTTTAAATGGCGTTCCCTTCTCTCCACACTTTGTTATTACTATAACTAATATCGGAGGGACATAAAAGAATCACTGAGGAAGTAAATAAAGAAACACTGGTGGTGACCACCCTGTGACTGGCCTTTACTAATGATTTCATTTATTAACGGGTTGATTGTGGTATGGGTATGGGATTTTACGAGGTTGGCTTGAAATTGGTGCAATTTACCTCGGAGGGGACCCTATGTCCTATTATGTGGCACCAGCCTCGCTCTGCTGACAAAATTTCAAATTGCTAAATAGATAAATAAGATAATGTTACGTCCACGTTGTTTCAACGGCAGTCGACAGAACTCTTACAAAGTACAATTCTTTAACCATTAAATACTACCTGTCTATGTGTTTACTGCGTTTAGGTTACATTTTAATCTATTTTTAGTAGAATCAGTAACATATTTATGCTTTCTGGCAGAGTGTTTATAGATGGTTATCATGTTTTGAGCACATCGAGTTGAGATAGTCTTTAGGTGAATATATAATATTAGAAGTTGTTTAGAATGATCTAGCATAAGACATGTAACTAGAACAACGGCCTCTCTTTACTCCAAAGAGTATGGCGTTCCATCCCCGCCAAAATTGATGGTTTGTATTTGAAGTTCATCACATGAATTTTGCATTCGAGTAAATTTTTTTATGCTATCATCTTGTATTTCATATGCTTCATCAAGGGTTCAACATACGTGTTTTATATTTGTCGTTCATGTTTTATATTCTTGATTGTCGCTGATTCATTCTAAACTCCACGCCACGTATTTGTCCTTTGAGTTTCACATTACAAACTCGACGACTTTTATTTTCAACTCAACTTCACGCTCCGGTGAACTCGGTTGACCTTGGAAACCGCTGACCTAAAACAACGCAATCGTAGGTATGAAAAGAAAAGAAAATGGCGGCAGAGTTTGCCCTCTGTTGTTGAAGAGACAATTCGGCAGCTTGATACAAACCGCCAACAGGAGGATGACTGTAGTAGCTTATTGCTTCGTTTAGAGTATCTAAACCGTATCTAAACCGCATGTGGAAATGTTCATGTCTTTAATTTGTTCCGTATAAATAAGTACTATGATTACACTGGGACTATCTAGCATTCACTGCGGCCGTCAGCTTCTTGCTTCAGGCCCAGGCAACGTTTATTGGAATAGGTGTATAAACGCAATAAAATTTAAAAACTAATCTTTCTACGTGGAATATACAATTCTTAGATTTTTTTATCCTGATATCCTAATGCCAAAATGAGACATTCTCCTTTCGATGGTTATGGACACTCCTAGCAAAAGACTTTATTTGCGGCACAGAAAACCCACTTTCTACAAGGTGAGAGACGTTGATCTTCAGAAACCTTGAAAGAAGGGCGACCCAAAACTTATTCGACTAAAACAAGATTATAAAGCTATTTAAAGAACGTTTCTATCGTAATTTTTAGCGTGAATTTTACAGTAATCAAACTTCTAAACGCAAAGTGGAACCTCGGTCACGCAATCATCAAAGATCGCGTTTTTTGCTCATCAGTACCGACAATCCCAAAACCTTTCCAATGGAGCTTAAATTTACCAAACCACATTGAACTTTCAAACAACGGCACAAACATTAATTTCTTAGTTTTCAGGGTAAATTTCATGGCAATCTTTACGAAAATCCTTAGTCCTGCGTTGATTTGGGAGGCGTGATTTTCGCATGTATTTCAACCAAATTCAACAGGTTTCTATGCAGTCAGAATTAATTTCCCCAAATCAATCTTTAAAGTTTTGAAAAGATCTATTCTTCCTCAACTTGCAGCATAAATATTATTTCAATCAGAGAACTTGCCCATAGTTAAATCATTTTTTCTTTTGAGGCAACTAATTAGCATATGTAAACATAGGCCTCCTATTTTCCCTCGCCAAAAATTCGTCCCTTTCCCAATAAGCTCGAAATCCAGTCCAATGAACGAAAATGGGTGTTACATTAAGAAGAAATTTCAAAAATTGTCATAGATAGTTTATTTTTTACTCGAGCTCTGTTCAAAGTTTGTCCATTTTCACTCGTCTTGAGCGTCTCTTGCTTGGGTTTCGGTCGAACCTCTTCTGTGGTCGTTTTCTCGAAAATGAAATAATATTTTCGAAAACCAACTACCCAGTGATTCATATCTAATAATGGCCTATCTAACTTCAAAAGAAGAGCGAATTTGATTTTTTGACCCTTGCCAACATTTGTTCGATTCTTGTGGACATTGCCTCTTAATCTTGCACTGAAATGCGTTAGCAAACTCGCAAGAGTTAGTTAACATACCAATCACCCTGTGAATGTGCAGTTTTCTTATGACTGTGAAAAGCTCAGTGCCGTATGCGTACCTTGCCGTGAACGTGGTGGTTTCTAGAATTTTGATTGGCTGATTTATTTCTCGCGCAATGTGATTGGTCTGACAGTACCGTGACCTTGGCGTGACCGTGTCTGCGCCGGTTTCATGCTGTGTTCCGGGTATTTGATTGGATGGAGAGTAAATTTTCGAGCAGTGTGATTGGTCTGGCGTATCACTTGCCGTGTCACGACTGTTTTCGTGTCGTGAGGTTTTCACAGTCATACGAAAACTGCTCTAAGATTAGGTAATGCATGTAAGAATTCAAATGTTCAGTAGAATTTTACTTGGCTCATAGATATAAGTAAAATTAGTTTTAGTTTACAATGCCTGTCTTACAGATACCGATTATGGAACCACTTGGTCTGAAAACAATTGAAATTCCACAAAGCACGGATCATGAAAAGTCTTATCTTTTATCCCTTTGTTTAAGGTTTATAAATCTTCCTCGTGAAGAACGCAATAATAAATTAGTAAGGAATTCTATCTAAAATACAAGCCTACTAGGGAACGTCTTTCTGGTCGGCTTTACTTTACCCTAGCTTGTATCTAAACCTTTCGAATAAAGAGTGGTACTCCAGGGAGCTAATCTCCGAGCTGTATTTCAGCCTCTTCTAACAAAAATGAACTTACTTCCAATTTTCCGTCGGATAAATAGATCTCAACTTCCATTTGGTGTAATAAAGGTTGTCGTGAAAACACCAGTTCTGTCAACAAAACAAAACAAAACAAAACAAAACAAAACAAAACAAAACAAAACAAAACAAAACAAAACAAAACAAAACAAAACAAAACAAAACAAAACAAAACAAAACAAACAAACAAAACAAAACAAAACAAAACAAACAAAACAAAACAAAACAAAACAAAACAAAACAAAACAAAACAAAACAAAACAAAACAAAACAAAACAAAACAAAACAAAACAAAACAACAAAACAAAACAAAACAAAACAAAACAAACAAAACAAAACAAAACAAACAAACAAAACAAAACAAAACAAAACAAAACAAAACAAACAAAACAAACAAACAAAACAAACAAAACAAACAAAACAAAACAAACAAAACAAAACAAAACAAAACAAAACAAAACAAAACAAATAGTACTGATGAATCACGGGCTTTAATTAAGCGCACTATCAAATAACTCACTCTGTTTTCCTAATATACGTTGATTGAATTTGTGGAATACGGTTGAGTTCCTGGACTATAGACCCGGTTGGCCTCATTTCAGTGTCTAAATAGATTCGGCAAATACCAATGGAATAATTGAAAAAAAATTGTAAGAGAAACACGCGTCATAGCACAAAATAACTTGACGTTTCGGCTATGTGGGCGATAGCATTCTTCAAGAACGATGATGAATGTGATTAGGGAGCGGTGACCACGCAGAGAAAACAATGAAAAGGGGGCTGTGAGGCACTTGATTGAAGCGAAGCTGAATGTTTCTATTTTTCTCTATCATCGGTATCGAGGTATGGCGAATAGAAGAAGATGATGAGGACGTATAGAATGTTCAATCGGTCCTGGTGCAGGTAGAACTAGGGTTGTAGGATTCTTCTCGTTTGAATTTGTATAATATATACATACGAAACTGGAAAGCCACGTCTTCAAGAGCTTTCGAACTTTTGAGCATATTTTACTTCTACACCGCAACTTCGACCTTAAAAACCACCAGAAGATACATATAATAAAAACGGGACTTGCATTGGAAAATATTTAAGACTCAAATGAGCTACAATGAGCTACAATAAAATGCAATGAGCTACAATGAGTTACAATGAATGAGCTACAATGAGCTCCGACAATGAGCTACAATAAGCTACAATGAACTACAATGAGCTACAATGAGCTACAATGAGCTACAATGAGCTACAATGAGCTACAATGAGCTACAATGAGCTACAATGAGCTACAATGAGCTACAATGAGCTACAATGAGCTACAATGAGCTACAATGAGCTACAATGAGCTACAATGAGCTACAATGAGCTACAATGAGCTACAATGAGCTACAATGAGCTACAATGAGCTACAATGAGCTACAATGAGCTACAATGAGCTACAATGAGCTACAATGAGCTACAATGAGCTACAATGAGCTACAATGAGCTACAATGAGCTACAATGAGCTACAATGAGCTACAATGAGCTACAATGAGCTACAATGAGCTACAATGAGCTACAATGAGCTACAATGAGCTACAATGAGCTACAATGAGCTACAATGAGCTACAATGAGCTACAATGAGCTACAATGAGCTACAATGAGCTACAATGAGCTACAATGAGCTACAATGAGCTACAATGAGCTACAATGAGCTACAATGAGCTACAATGAGCTACAATGAGCTACAATGAGCTACAATGAGCTACAATGAGCTACAATGAGCTACAATGAGCTACAATGAGCTACAATGAGCTACAATGAGCTACAATGAGCTACAATGAGCTACAATGAGCTACAATGAGCTACAATGAGCTACAATGAGCTCCGTTTTCTGATACGCATTAGCGAGTGCATAAAAACCGTACAAGCATTTTCCATTCTGTACTTTATTTTCCTCATAGATACTGAGATTTCAGTACTGAGATACTGAGATTTCAAAACTTCTAACAATAAAACTAATATAGTTGTTGGTCTACAGGCCGGGCGACCATATTGACTGATAAGCTTATTGACTGAAAACGAACAATTAAAAACTTGGACGCCACTGCACTAAAAGGGTTTAGTTAACTGACAATTTGAATAAAAAGATGCATACTATGGCTACTTTAGTGATAGAAATTACTCATCATCAGAGTCACTTTGAATTTTTATTCTTTTCCGCTGCTTTGGAGGGTTTTCGTAAAGCGGAGTAAGTGGTGTTGACTGATTTACAGCGTTTATTGTAACTGAAATTTGTCCTCCACAATTCCGGGTCTCTTCCGGTGATTTTGCTCATTTGCATACTATATCACGGAACGCCTGTCACATCTCATGCTAATTAACCTCAAGGAATTAAAGAATAAGGAACTATTCTTATTTTCCACTCCTTGGCAATAACGGGGAAGCGTCGGAAAATAAGAGTAATACAGCGATAGTTTAGTGTGCTTTAATCTTACCTCTTAGCTCTTGGTCGATCCAGCGATTTTCTTTGAGTGAATACTACGACAATGCCTTTAAGAAACGCCATAGTGTGTCTTCGCTAATGCCCTTCTGAAAAATGTGGCACCGGAAATTTCATTTACATTCACTACCTTAAATGAATCCTGCATTTGTTTCTTTCGGCTTTAAATATGATATGCGATTTTTGAGAAGTCCAGAATCGCTCGAGAATTGCGTCAAATTTACAATCGTTCTTCCTTCTTCGTCCGCCATATTGCATGAGTAGCCAGGTTCCTCGTTGGCTTGGAAACAACGCTCTTAGTCCCAGTTACTATTGAAGACGCACTTTTTTAAACCGAGCGAACCCCGTTTTGAGGTTTGGAATCAAGGAAGCAAACCGCGCGAGGCCTGGGACCAAAATTGTTCGCGGGACATCTTGAAAGTTGTTGTTGGCGCGGATAGTCATGGCATATTTAATGGCGGACGAAAAATGATGAAAACGTCTATACAAGCTCAAGGACTAAGGCGGTTCTGGACTTGTAAAACTATAATGCAACTATAAGGCGGTCATGACCTAGTTTTGCGTGCAATTGTACGCGATGATGAATTACGGCGAGCTGAGAAGTTCATTCAGCTCGGCAGGAAGAATGTCGGCTATCTCGCTGCGTGTTTCACCTTTAGTTTGAAGAAACTTGGTTAACAAAGAAACATCTCTTGTCCTCTTTTTCACAGTATTTGTATTACCTTGTTCTTGAATAAATGACTCTACTGAATTGTCGAGTGACATAAATCTGGAGCTTTCTGCAGCCATTTTCACTCAATCTTCGATCTTGTTTCTGATTGGACGAACGATAATATTTCACTAGTGAAAATACATCGTTCGTCCAATCAGAAATGCGAACGGTATTTTTTCACTAGTGAAAAACATCGTTCGCCTTTCTCATTGGCTAAATTCAGCACACGAACGAGAATTTACTAAACTAGATTTCCGTGTGTAAATCTAAGTATCTATGATATAGAGTAAAATTAGTAAAGTTTTTCAGTTCAAGTCTAATGTGTTTTGTGTTTGTGAGTGAGTTCAAGCTGGTGTAATGCTTGTCCAATGCAGATGGTGCTACATTGGACAATTCTATTTCTATTTCTATTCTATTTCTACATTGTCCTGAGGGAGGGAGGGATGGACGGATGGATGGACGGGTAGGTGGATAAATGGATGGATGGATGGATGGATGAGTTGAAGTTCGGTGAAGTTTTCTTGAAGAGACGTATAAGATAAGCTGTTCATACTAGAGCTTTCAGGTTTACTCCAGCTCAATGCAAGTGGAACTATCAGCACTGCTGACAATCTAGGCTATTTGTTCAATCGATCCATTTCATAGTGGTTTTTTTTAACGTTTGCTGCGAGGTATGTTTACTAGTACTGTTTCCCTATTCTGAAAATTACAGCTGTAATTTAATTTTCAGTATTGTAATCTTCTTCATCTTTGGAACTATCTGTAATTGATAAGAATCTGATAAAGATGTAAATACATACTTGTCATTTTCTTCAACTTTTATTATACATGTATTTTAATAACTTTTCTTACACAATAATAATACAACATTTAGAACCCCGGGACCAATGAAACAATCAATATAGTGCATTGGTATCATTATTATATCAAACCTTAATAATGAGCTTAAATGTTTACGCCAACACACTTCAATCGATCCCTATTCATTCAAACCCCAATAAAAAGATAGCGTTAACATGCAAGCTTACACACACACATACAAAAAATCTTGAGGCCATGTCTTGTCTTCAGTTAATCTGACGTCTGGATTTAAGAACCTGAAAAGAGGTTGAATCGATGAAATATCGATCTCTCCGAATTCAAAACTCAGTGATCGTACGTAGGTATACGAATACTGTACACTTTAATGACTGGAGCTGTATATAAGAAGAGTGGCTCACATTCTTTTTGTCTTAATAAAGATAAACGTACAGGCAGTAACAAAGACAGTATAGCATACCTTATGTCTTGATGTCTTTATCTTAGTAAATGTTGGCGTTTCTCCTCTCTGGTACACATATCCAATCACCCTGAAGTAGTACATGGTGTCTGGCTCAAGGTTATCAATCACACAAGAAGAACCATAGCAGGCTTTCTTCATATTCAACTCGTCTTTCAGTTTTCCGCAATCCACTTGTATTTCATTGGATGAAGGCCAGTGCTCTGGTTTCACGAACTTCAAAAGTACTTCTGTCATACTCATGGCTTTAGCTTGTACTTTGATAGGAAGAGAGGGAGCTGTAGAAAACAAACATTAAACAATTAAAGACCGGCTTCAAAGAGAACTGCGAGAGAGTAAAATTCCATACCAAGAATGCCACTCACTTGTACTTATACTTATTAATAAATATGACATGCGTTTATTTGATGTATCCGTTTCTTTGTCAGACGAGTAATTTAGCTTCGTTAATACTTACCTAATTGAATTTTTAATGCGTCAAATGGAAACAATTAGGTTTGACCATATGATTGGAGTTGAGGCTAACACGATTTTCCAAGTTTTATTCACTTTTAAGGACATTTTACTTACTCTTGACTATATTGCATTGTTTTCGTTCCCAGTCACGATACTCTCCTTTACTGGTAAAGGCAGACATCTTAACACAGTACTCGGTGTATGATTTTAGTCCAGTCACCATTGTACTGGACACATCACCTCCGGTAACAACAAACACTTCCCATTTGTTTCTAGGGTACAGCAGTTCTTTGTAGTAGATTTTGTAACCTCTGATGACACCGTTCCGTTGATCTTCTAGTATGGATGACCACGTGACCTTCATGGTATCATATCTGACTGGAGAGATGTCAGTGACGACTGGTGCTGCGTCAGGTACTGAAGACAAAATGCGCAATAAATGAATTTAATCAAATATTCAATCAAAATAGAACTTTTAAAAAGGAGTATCTCGCTTGTGAAATTAGATTTTGGATATAACCAGTTTTAAGGTTCTTTTCCTCCAAGAGTTCACAATGCGAATGAGGTACTACTTTTTAAAAGTCAGCTAAGATGTCTCTACTTTATTTCACATTTTGACGATTTAATTAAGCTTTTAAAAGTATCACCATACATTTTCTTATAACATGACACCACAGAAACCTAACTTGAGCTACCTGTGTTTTTGTGAATGTGGCTAGTTTCATATCAAGCAGGAACCCTGTGATGTACAGGGCTTACGGGCGGTCATGACGTATTTCCAAGAAATGTGCACCCCGCTTACCATCTTCGCCTGTCCTTGCCATAGCTTCCATCGTTTTTTCACCATTTGAGAACATCACAGTCAAAGTAACACGGTAATTTGTGAACTTCTTCAAACCAGTTAAAGTCTTGGTTGTGACCGTCTTTGGCACTTTTATTTTCCATGTTCGTTTGTCTGTATAACCATACTAAAATAGAAAATACTTATACTTAAAGTCTGTGAAGATCATTTTCTTTACATAAGTATTAGATGGTTGAAATTTAAAACTTGCATTAGTTTTCAAGACAAAAAACCTTTCTTGGTTTAATTTGAAGATTACTTTCTAAGCTTTATTTTTCGAGGATTTTATTTTCAGCGTATAAATATGCTTCCGCTTAGCATCGTAACGTTCACACAGAACATTCATGCAGAACAGCGTAATCTGAAGAAAATACGGTAGCTTATTTTCCGTTCAATGAGGCCATCATTACGACGTTGATTGTGTGAATTAATTTTTTCAGTGGAGAAGCAGCGCGTGCTTTGTGATTTGCCAAAAGATTCTTCGACTTAAGTCAAGTGACTATGATTCCATTTTGATAAAAACATGCATTAAAGTCAGGATCAAGACGAAAAAAAAATTAATGTTAATTTATACAAGCTTTACGTGTCATCATACAGCGTCTTAGTTGTGGTTTAAGTTGATGCCGACATTTCGAAGCCCACTTGTGTCCAAACTCTAAAGTTTTTCTAACTTTCAATCATCTATGAGATAAAAAGTGTGAAAGAAATAACAAAAGGCCAATTCCATTAAACTATAATAGACGTAATTTTGAATCCTCCTTACGACAAGAAAGTGTTTTACTTTGCCGAAACGGTGTAGCAGTGCCACCGAGAAATAAACTCTTTTGTTACAAAGCCTTTTCAGTTCAAAATTTTTAAATCAATGTTTTAAATATCAGCAGCATAGATCATCACTTTTAATAATATGGTGTCTCCTAAACCGTTGTTTAGTTTTAAACTTTTAAACGAGTTATCTTTCCTTTCCTTTTCCTGAAGGTCCGAGCATAGATCTTCTCAATGCTTCCCCGGATAAAGCATTCTGCCGAACAGGCTGTGCGACTTGCTCTTCGGATGCTCTATTTGGATAGGCATTGCTTTTTTGCGTCGTTGTTTCTCTGGACTCTTTTTGGGGATTTTTAGCATTGCTTTTTGTTATTTGACAAGATGACTTCTGTATCAAATTGAGCTGATGAGCTCAATGAGCGAGTCTCGCTGGTCATATCAAGTGATGTCACTAAAAATGTTTACCCTTATATGACTCAAGGGAGGTCAATGCTGTCAATAATTTGCGTTTGACAGGTCTTTGTCTTTGGTCTAGCCAATCAGTGTTAGCGAAAAAAAGTGAATGATGCATATCCTAAAATGTATTCGTTAAATTATACTCTTTGAAAATCACTCATGAGATCAACTATAAGTAAATGTCGATAAGAATATTAGAAATTTGCCCGATGCACTAAATAAAAAATGTGGTTGGTATAAAATAACAATAAAAAGCATATTCTATTCAGCTTCATTTGATAGTATTCGTGCTACTTTTTGAGAAACTGAAAAGTGTCCTCTCTAAAACTAAGATTCTAGACATCATGTATTTGCAACTAAATCTGGAGACTTGTAAACAAAATGACGTCACAACTGGAGCTAAATTTTCTTGAACTTCTAGAGAAATACGTCGAAACAAATTTAACCATGATATTCTTATTAGTGCAAATAAACTTTTTCAGCATTAAACATATTTCGTGTCATATGCACCTTTAAATGACTTATATCGAACTTTATCCATTTATTCTCTTCAAAACTCTATATCACTCTCTTTATTCTTCTTTTTTTTTCTTTTTCTCTCTCACAATGCTCTTTTGTTTAACACTTTAAACTAACCTTTAGCAAATAAAAATCGACAGACTGTAAGTCTTTAGGTTCGTTCCATTTCACTTCAAGTTTGGTTGTTCCTATGGGTTTCACTGTGAGACCACGAGGACCTGAATGCGAACAAGCATGCAAAATTATTAGTTTAAAAATATTTAGGGGAAAATAAGAATTGTATAATTATACTTACATTCAGCTCCAGAACAAACTTTCAGGCACCGTTCTCCACCAGTTCCTCTGGGACACTGACATTGGTATAATCCAGATCCCCGTGGGTGGTAGGGGTGGGGTACACATCTGCCACCATTGAGGCATGGACATTGTACTATACGTACGGTCACATGTATTATATCAAACGCGCCACACTCGTCAGTCACTTGAAAGGTAAACTTTTTATTCTCATTGGATGGCACCTTCCATGTCAATAAACCAGATGCACTGAGTGTATATCCAGTAGCTGTAGAGCTGAGTACAGAGTATGTTAGGGGACGGTTATCAGGGTCTGTTGCTTTCAGTTGGATCACGAGTCTTTCTCCTTGTAAGGCAAAATACGTGGTCTTTGAAGGAAACCTGGGAACTTGATTGTCTGTGCAGTTACAAAGGAAAAAGTATGATGTCAGAGCCCGTGATGTAATAATAGGTAGAGGTTTCTATAATTCAAACATACTTTTTCTACTTGTCCACGTTTTATGGTCAACATCTGGTAAACACTGCTGGCACCAGTCACGTGGGTTGGGTTCATTGGCAGCAAAGCAATGTCCCTTTATTAAACAGGAATTGTTCTAAAATAAGAACACAAACAATTACATTAATTATTACATAAGCAATGAGAAACAATATTTATATCATAATCTTATTTGCATAAATCTCAGCAATTTTCGTTGCTCGCCACACGATGATACAAGGCTATTTCATTCCAAGTGAATTTGAATGGCGTTATTTTTAGAAATGTCTGAAATAGCATATTCCAAGTTTTTGGTACTTCAAAAAGATGATTCTTGTCTTGTTATTCAGGATGTGTATCACACGAAGAATGAATGTGTACCAAAATCACGGCTTTAAATTTCCAGAATAGTAGCTATAGATTACCTAAGTATTTTTGATACACGAAGCATAATGGGATACTATTAGTCAATTTTAAGTTGTTATAAATTTTCTTGGTCTATGGTGAAAACTATCTATATTTTGGTCTAACTCTTCCCCACCGAGATACGTACCTTATATGATACACGAGGCATGCATTATGACCAACCCAAAAGGTGAGAACCGAAGATTCTCCTCTAGTCATTTCTTTTACAATTTGGTGTACCTCATTGTCAATTAACTACTTACCTTAACTTCACATCTCCCTGATTTGCTGCAGTTCATGCACTTTGAGTCGTAGGTCACATGTCGCAGTCGTTGAACATTTGTATTGAACCCATCATTAGAAACCGAGATCAAAAGTCCCCCAGCCGGGGTACCCTCGTGTTCGTAGTCACCAAGTCTAGTCGGAGGCTCAGGCAAGTTGCACTGTACACCAAACAGATCCGTCATTTTCCCTTGTGATGTGACAGGAATTCCACGAGGAGACCAGGTACCTTGATAAACCTAAGATAACGATCACACATACGTTTTACCTTCACTTTCAACCACTTGCAAAGGCTTTACAGACTGATACAAAAAACACCATTTGATGAAGCTAAAGCTCATTTCTTCAAAAGTGCACAAAACCACATGGTTCCTGGCCCCACCAGTATACGAGGTTCAATAGTATATCTATATATTTCTATGTTTGTATATGATTTTCAAGTATTACCTTTACTTCATGTATATGGCATGTTAGGTTCTCAGATTTGATAAAATTCTGGCCCAGGATAGTTGTCCTTCTACATGGTCGTTCTCGTATATCACAGAGTCCACCATCGTAAATTCTAAGCAAGCAGTCAAAAGAATCACAAATTTGACTGGATTAAAAAGAAGTTGACCGGCTCCAGCGATCTAGTCTGGGGATCGCCTTAAGCGTAGGGTAATATTAATAATATATAATAATAATATAATTTATTTATATAGCGCTCATCTCCAAAATTGTCCAAGGCGCTTCACAAAAAATTACGATAGAATATTTACAATAGTTACAAAATGCTTACCTATTGATTATGAATAAAATGTAAATATTTAAAAGATAAAACTAATTAATAATTGCAATATATAAAACAAATCTAAGTCACGCAGTCTTAAATATACTCCTTATTATTAAGAAAAAGAGAAAATAAATGTGTCTTAAGTCTATTTTTAAAACTAGCAACTGTTGAACTTAAACGAATCTCTAAGGGAAGCCTATTCCACAGTCTTGGAGCAGAAAAGGAGAAGGATCTGAAACCATAAGTATTAAGCCTAGCTTTAGGCTCAACGAGGAGTTTATTAGAGACAGAGCGTAGAGAATAACTGGAGGAGCGATAGGTCAAAAGATCAGACAAATATGAAGGAGCAAGGCCATTCAAGGCCTTGTAAGTTAACAGCAGCAGCTTAAAAATGACTCGGTAGTGAACAGGTAACCAGTGAAGATCAACCAGCACAGGAGTGATATGATCGAATTTCTTAGTGAAGGTGACAATACGAGCTGCAGAGTTCTGTATTCTTTGCAACCTCTCAACAAGATATTTAGGTAATCCATACAAGAGAGCATTGCAATAGTCAAGTTTAGAAGAAATAAAAGCATGAATAACTGTCTGAGCAGAATCAACGGTTAAATATTTACGAATAGCAGACAGATTCCTTAGGTGGAAGTAGGAGGATTTACAGATATTGCTAACTTGGAGTTCACCAGTCATACGGTCATCAAAAACCACTCCAAGATTAACAGCTGATAAACAAGGGACAATTATGTTCCCGCAGACTTGAATCTCAGTCAACAAAGGACAGTCTTGAAACCTAGAGTGGATACACATCAGCTCCGTTTTATCGTGGTTTAACTTCAGTCCATTAACAAGCATCCATTCAGAAATATCAGATAGACACTCTTCTAAAGATTGCCTAGATTGAGCAAACTGATCATTGCCTTTAAAAGATAAATAAAGCTGAGAATCATCGGCGTAAAAATGATAACTGAGATTGTGTCGCTTAAGAATATCTGCCAGTGGAGATGTGTAAAGCAAGTAAAGAACCGGGCCTAGTACAGAGCCTTGCGGTACCCCAACATCAAGATTGCAAAGGGAAGATGAACATTCATTAATACCTACAAATTGCTTCCTATTAGACAGGTAGGATCTAAACCAGCTTAAAACAACATCACCAATACCAAACCGATTAGCAAGTCTATCCAGTAAAGTATCATGAACGACAGTATCAAAAGCAGCTGACATATCAAGAAAAATAAGGATGACACAGTTACCAGCATCAATAGATTGAAGGATGTCGTTATGAATTAGAACCAAAGCTGTCTCAGTACTATGCATGGCTTTGTAAGCCGACTGAAGTGGATCGTGCAGATTATATTTAGTTAAATAATCATTCAACTGATGAGCAACAGCCTTTTCAATTAGTTTAGAGATAAATGGTAGATTAGAAACAGGTCGAAAATTAGAAAAAACTTCAAAGTCAGCATTCGGTTTTTTAAGAATAGGTGTCAGTTTAGCAATCTTGAGAGAATCAGGAAATACTAAATATTAAATTTGTCTACGAAAGACTACTTTGAATGAAACCAAAGGGTAACTAAACGATTACCTAGTTAACAATATATATAAAGGAAAGGGCTCGTTCAAACAAAAAAATTCCTGAACCCATATTTAAAAAACATACTTTGCACCAAATTTGAATCCATTCAACTATATACTTGGAAATACTTTCAGAAAAGGGCTTGTGCAAAAATTGAATTGGTTTTAAACTTTTATACAGGAAATGGAATAAAGCTTTGCAAAGCAAATTTGAATCCATTCAACTATATACTTGGAAATACTTTCAGAAAAGGGCTTGTGCAAAAATTGAATTGGTTTTAAACTTTTATACAGGAAATGGAATAAAGCTGAAAGCTAGAACAATGATCAAAAAGACAAAAAATCCTTATTCCATTATTTTCACATTTATACAGTTATACTGTGCACGTACGGTTTGCGATGCATTCTACTTACCCCAGCAACTCAGGAACTGCATTAACCTGCATAGAACAGTCCAGTGCAGTATAGCCTTCGTCACATATACAGGTTCTGTTCTTACACTTGCCACGTCCACTACAGTCTGCAGGACACAAGTCTTTTACTACCTCTCTGGGAGGCATTAAGTCACCACTTGGTGTGTGAGTATAGAGTGAAAGGTTTTTTAATGTGGCATCTTCACATATGTACTTCATGGTGTCAAATGCCAACACTGCAAATGTCTTGTCTCCTGACAGCTAAGAGTGTCAAAATAGAAGCAAATACTTGAGTTATTTTTAATTTCACATATCTCGTAATAATGCACCCTTTCCTGTTTTAATAGATGTCACATTAATTATCCCTACCAACATTACCTTTAGGTCGTTAACACACTGTATCATGGCATTTTTCAAGTTGGTTTCCGAGATCTCCTTGCATGCCTTTCCTGCTTTTGTTTCTTCAATTTGTGTTTTACAGTACTCGGTTGCCTCATCTTCTGATATGACTTCTCTTGGTGATCTCTTGTTTCGTATGCGGTTTACAGCGAGTTGTACATGAGGATCATCCACATAGTAGCTACGTTCCACGTGATCAATGATGTCATCACTATACCAGTGACTGTCTACAGATCTTTTCATGCCAAAACTGTGATTGGTCATTTATTTGAGTGTTAAGTACTTCTATCTGAGTAGCGTCGATTCTTGTGAAAAGGTTTGCGTTGTCATCGCATCTTTCATCCTGTGTTGTTTCACCTTCGATGCCACAATAGCAGGATCTCCCTTGTTCAACTTGCTCTTCAAGTTCTTGTTCAGGGAGAACCTCAAAAAAGCTCTTCCCTTCTTTAAGACTGTTAAAGCAATATAAACAAAATTGTTGCAATTGTGCTTGCCGATGTGTTATTAGTTCGATTTGTGTCATTGACTTACCGCCAGCTTGCTGCAAATTGTTTTTCATCATCATGAGGTTTACCATCACCTCCTTTGTTCCAATCGTCTTCCGGATCGTCATTAAAGTTACCACAAAGCCCCAAGACTTTTCCCTTGTCAATAGATGGTGCATTGATACGAACATCCAGTGACCTTCCAGAACGTTCCACTGAGACTCTGATACCCGAAGACAGAATTACCTTTACATATGAAAAGCCGAAAATGTTTTTAGTGAAATCAAAGAAATAAACACCTAAGCCGGACAGAATAAGTTAGAAACTCGCGAATAAAAGATATATATAATTTTGAAAAGTGTGAATTTTGTTAGAAGAGTTTTTTTGGAAGCAAGAGATGCCCGCCTCCAACGCGGAATGTTTTCACACACAAAATGTTTTGAAACTATTTTTTTTTTAATTTCTAACTTTTAGCTTCTTTAACAAGCTCTTTTAAGGTATGGTAATTATTACTCGCTATTAATTATCGTTTAAGCTAGGGATTTCAGTGATATAAATGTACCTCCTGCTCCAATGATGAACCACTGATCTTCTTAGTGATTTTAATTCCTTTCGATAGACTTCCAGGACTTCGTTTGAAAGTCCTCAGTATTGTAGGAAATGAATCTTTCATTGTGTTACACATAGATATAACTATGACGTCTTTTCCCTCTCGTATTGCTGCACCGCATACACAGGTCATTTGACCAGCACATATCCAAAGACGAACATGAACCTGTTGATAAAGGAATAAGGATCTATTATCAATGATTGATAATTCATTGTTTAATCATAGAATTTATAAAGCAACAAAAATATACCTCGATGATTTATTGTCACTAAAGTAAAGGCAGGTTTTAGTTAGAAACAGAAATCACGAATCATCCTCTCAGTACTAAAAACCATAAGAGAATTTGAAGTAAGAGAGCAAATCTCAGTGCCCTATAAAGTTTCTTGAAAATCTATTTTTAGCTCCGCTCGCAAGTCTGAGCTATTTTAGCATGCGATTCCTGATTGGTCAGATTGTAGTGACGTCATGGGTACACAAAAGATCGGCAGTAACAAGCATGCTTCATGCAGTTGACAAACTAAACTTTATTCAATTTTAGGCATAAAGGAAAAAAAACTGGATCGCAAGTAAAATGCCCTTCAAGCAGGTAAAAAATCTCTTCTGTATTAGTTTGAATCCTCAAATTCTAAATTTGATTAGATTTTTGTAATTGGCCGATGAATGTATTTCTAATGTCTGTATGGGGACTTTAGAATTTGGAAAGTTATGGTAAAATACCTGAACATTGAGGCGAAGAGAAAATTCAAGGTGCAAATAATATGGAAGAAATTTCTAGCTTTGATAGCCAAACATTTTAATTAATTCACCTTTTCTCAATAGACAATGTCTTTTGCATAAAGTGACTTGACTTATTTTAGCAAGATAGATATTATAAATAATTGTGAAAAATCATGATGTGCCTTCTGTAGCGGTGATAACACAAGGGAGGATCCAGAAGGGCGAGGGGGGGGGGGGGGGGGGGGGGGGGGGGGGGCAAGGGGGGACTCAAGCCCCTTATTCAGCAGAAGAAAAACGATGCTTTTTTATACTGTTTTCCGTTGTGTTGACGGAAGAAACTCAATTAGCCCCCCCCTAAAATTTTGGCTGGATTCGCCCTTGTAACAGTAATTTTTCTTCAGTACATTTCGGTGCAAATAATTTGTTCTGATTCCTGCGTGAAACAAAATATACTCGTCTTGCTCCTCATTATCTTAATCACTTGAACTTAAACTTTATTTACTATCGGTCGGAAACGCTACGATAAATCGGATCTTTTTCGCTGTCTTCACTGTAGGTACTTCGCTATTCTTATCGCTATTTTCTAGAAGTTCAATTTACCTGCACTTTCTTGGCTTGGTTGCTGTACATGACGTAGTCACCCAACTCATTGTAGAAAAGAAATCTGACGAAATAACACCCAACATTCAATATATACCTATGTATTTTATCCTGATAAATTGTTAGAGTAAATTTTACCTCTTGTCAAATGTGAATAGATTTGGATCAGTTGTAGTACAACAAACCTCGGATTTTGTGTTATCCACCGTGATCTTCAAAACAAACGAAAATTTAAAATAATAAATGAAAAAATAAATGAATGAATGAATGAATAATGGATGAATAAATGAATAAATGAAGGAATGAAGGAATGAAGGAATGAAGGAATGAAGGAATGAAGGAATGAAATGAATGAATGAAGGAAGACTGAAGACAAGGAAATGCATGACGGAATGAAGGAATGACGATGAAATAAGAATGAAGGAATGACGGAATGAAGGAATGAATGCATGAAGCATGAAGGAATGACTGAAGGAATGAAGGACTGCGAATGGCCTGATGATCCTGACTGATGCAGGCCTGCGGCCTGCCGGCAGCTGCCTTGCCAGTCCTGCCGGCCTGCCGGCCTGCCCTGCCGGGCCTGCCGGCCTGCGGCCTGCCTGGCCTGCCGGAATGCCGGCACTGCCTGCGGCCTGCCGGCCTGCCGGCCTGCCGGCCTGAAGGGCCTGCCTGAATTGCCGGCCTGCCGGAATGCCGGCCTGCCGGGACTGCCGGCCTGCTGCCTGCCGTCCTGCCGGCCTGCCGGGCCTGCCCTCCTTCCGGCCTGCCGGATGCCGCGTGCCGGCCTGCCGGCCTGCCGGCCTGCCGGCTGCCGGCCTGCCGGCCTGCCGGGCTGCCGGCCTGCCGGCTTGCCGGCCTGCCGGCCTGCCGGCCTGCCGGCCTGCCGGCCTGGCCGGCCTGCCGGCCTGCCGGCCTGCCGGCATGCCCTCCTGCCCTCCTGCCGGCCTGCCGGCCTGCCGGCATGCCGGCTTGCCGGCTTGCCGGCTTGCCGGCTTGCCGGCTTGCCGGCTTGCCGGCTTGCCGGCCTGCCGGCCTGCCGGCCTCCGGCCTGCCGGCCTGCCGGCCTGCCGGCCTGCCGGCCTGCCGGCCTGCCGGCCTGACCGGCCTGCCGGCCTGCCGGCCTGCCGCCTGCCGGCCTGCCGGCCTGCCGGCCTGCCGGCCTGCCGGCCTGCGGCCTGCCGGCCTGCCGGCCTGCCGGCCTGCCGGCCTGCCGCCCGGCCGGCCGGCCGCGGGCCTGCCGGCCTGCCGGCCTTCCGGCCGGCCGGCCGCCCGGCCGGCAGGCAGGCAGGAAGGAGAAGGAAGGAAGGAAGGAAGGCAGGAGCCAGGAAGGAAATGAAATAGCTTCTACAAAATGCTTCTTAAATAGCGGTAAGGTCATCGAGTGTGTATGTCCCGGTTTTGTCGGCCTCAAGCACCCGATCAATCTGTATTGAGAAGAAACTTTAACATTTTACAATCGGAGATGTTCGCTTTCAAAAGGCGTGTTAAGTGTTTTGTAAAGGCGTTAATAGAAAATGGTAAAATTAATCGGATCAGTGATGAATTGCTATACAATACAGATCAACGCAGTGCCTGCGGTTCTTGATCATTTGCAAACCTAAGTTCTAAAAGTGTACGTTGCATTTTTAAAAGCTCTTGTGTGGAATAGCTCTTTTATTTTGTACCTTGACGGCTGGCGGTTGATAGTTATCCACATCTTTCCAATTGCTGCTAATGGTTTGCGGTTTGAAACGAAGGAAAAGCTTTGTCTTTGGTCTTGTTGGTTGTCACAGATTCCTCTAATTGTGATTGTTTTACCACGAGTTATGTCTTGTGTTTTCAGTTCAACTTGGCATTTGTCAACTGCCGCTTGTCTTCTTTGTGCTTTGTACTTTTGGGGTATCAACACAGACACTACTACAAACTTTCAGATCCAGGACATCATGGT
>NW_028292584.1:14430890-14488658 GCF_029948245.1 Actinia tenebrosa
GGGATCTTTTTCTTTTTATTCTTTATTTGAAACAAGTATAGGTCCCAGGGAATCGGGGTGTCTGGAACGCAGCACCCTTCGTAACTATAGTCATACGCTCTCCGTTGAGCTCGGCGGCGAGCACTTACTTAGGGGGAGGTGTTTAAAAAGTTATCCGAAGACGTGGTTGTGAGGTTAACGGTTTTTTGTTAATGGGGTGGAGAGGGTTATCATGACATTCCTTACCATGTGTCCAGGCAGGAGCAAACACAGGTATGGCGCCCTGGAGAGTATCATACCATCGTCCCGAACTTACTTTCTTGATGTATTGGGCTTAGCGTGTTCCCTGCGCTCTTCTGACTGTTGCGCTTGTCTGGGTCCTTTTTGCTCGGGTAAGAGCTGTAGCGGATGCAAAGGCCTAAGAGGAAAGAAAAAAAATAAAAAAAAAAGAGGGGGGGGGGAAGGGGACGTGTGAAAACTTGATCTTCCATTGGGCATACGCTTCGATGAGGCTGGGAGTCACCAAGTGGAATTGATGAGAGAAGTCCTTTGGGATAGGATTAGACCATTGCAAGGTGATAGTGTAGGATGCAGGAGGCAGGGAGAAAGCTAATGGCGTGCTTATGATTCCATGGAGGTTAGGTGTACGAGGGGATGACTTTGCCAATGAAGAGCCCAAATCGAGCAAGGTCGTTGGCTGAGTTTCCATATGGGTATCGGGGGGGACTGTGGTTGTGGGTACGCTTGTGGAAGTTGTTCTGAATGAACGAACTCAAGAGGCTTGGCGAAATGTTTTCCTCTTTCTTCGATGGTGGTTCTGGGTTTATGTGCTTTGGAGAGGTCACGATAGGAAAGGGTTCCCACGGAACTTTGATGAGAACTGGCCTTGACTTAGGTCGTTCGACTGGTGGGGGCAGAGTCATTGGTTTCTTTGAATGAGACCTTAGGCTAGGATTGGGACTACCATAAGAGAGGTAAAAGGCAATAGGGAAAATAATTTTGGGATTGTTTTTAAGGGGTTTTAAAGGCGAAGAAACGAAAGCAAGTCTCGGCCCTGGGCGAGGAGTCGGGAACCTCGAGTGCATCCCTGGGCCAGCTAGGGGGCCAGTAATGGCAGGAGGTCCCATTAAAGAGTCCAAAAGACCGGGGCTGGTCTTGAAATAGAAGGGTGAAGATGAAGGTAGTCACCTAGGGGTAGGCGGTCCGGAGATAAGGAAGTTTATCATAGATAAACTCGAGGTGCGATAGTGTGAGGTTGAATGGAGGTTTTTATGCCAAATGAAAACAGCATGTCCTCAAAATAAATTTAACAACAAATTGTAATTTTTAGTATAGATAAGTCGTGTCGTCTGACGCGTTTGCCATTACTGAGAGTTTGGAAAGGTAGTGGGGGTACATTTTCTACTTGTGGAACCCTCCAGGGAATACAGGCGAGACATGCATCATGCATCGATATTGTAGCGGAGCCGTAACGATCTAGTGCCAGGAGAGGAACTGGGAGGTTCGAGGCGAGGTCAGTTCAAGCGATCAAGTGGGTGACTGGTAGTACGGGGATGTGAAACTTTGAACTTGTTGAGAGGATTGGGGGGCGGATGGATCGTTTTCTTAAAGCTTGACGAGCACGTGAGGTCGTTTGTATTGGTGGAGGTGGAGAGTAGACTTGGAAAGTGATGTTTATTATTTGTGAAATTCGGGACTTGGATCACAACAGATGGCCCACGGGGCCGTCGCGGAAAGCGGGAGGTCCGCCCGAGTGTGACGAAATGAACGTGTGAAATAGCAGGTGCTAAGCGCGTTACGCAGATTTTGTTGTGGCTGTTCCAAGAGGAGGGAGTGGGGAACGAAGGTGACCGGGAGCTTGTAGTGAAAGGGGTGATGCGGTAGATTGATACCGTGTAGACGGAACGAGACAGAGGGAAGGCGGCTGTACGGGACGATTTACGAGGATATAAGCGGAGGCCTTAACCCTCTTAGAGAGCGAATTTGACGGCAGTTGAAGCGTTGTGTTAATGACCCGTGTTAATCGATGTGGGGGTCACAATTCTTTACCCGAATAAAGGTATGGTCTTGGCGGTCAGAGGCAGGCCGCGGTGTAAGGTTTGATCGTGGGTTGTGGAAATTGACCGTGAGCGAATGGGACGGGGATTGATGATTTCTGGACGTGACGCAGGAAGGGAGACATGGTATGCGAGCAACACATGAAGTGGGCTGTTAGCCATTTTTCGCCCTACGGTGGTGGTTCGCGCGACTGTACGACGTGAGAGAAGTGACTTCGAGTTGTGGTGACGGATCAAAGGAGCCGGGCCGATTAGGGGGGGGCGAGCAATCGTGAGGGGTAACGGGAAAACAGTAGGACAGGTGTAGTATGACGCCCGGGTGCATGGCGGATCCACTAGGACATAGTGCAACTCGGAAAGTGTGATAGTTAGGGCCAGCAGGGGGTCTTGTTGGAGTCGGATAAAGTGTTCGGTTGGAAGGTACGTTTTAAGCGGATGTATCGGGAAGCGGGTTAAAAGTAACAGACGCAGCAACTGTATGAAGGATCAAAATTAGTGTTTCAAAATCTGTGAAACGAGTAAAGGTAATCGCCAAAAAAAGGTTAATTGGCAAAAGGTCTGCGTCAGGGGTGAAAACGCGTGGCGTAAGGAGAAATTTTTCTTTAGGAGGGGGGGGAAGAGTGGTGATGTATTTAAATTGCACCAGCCGCATACTGCAAGTCTGTGAGTCCTGTTCCTTGTGTTGAAGATGTGATAAGAGTTGAGGAACAATTGGAAGGTGGTGCACATGCCTGCGACAGAGCGTCGGCCAACGGTCAGTGATGAGGTTTGTTAAGAGTGCGTTTTTTGGAAGTACTGTGAGGCAGATAATCTTTTGTTGTCAACCCGGGGGGGTTCGGCGCCTTGACGCGAGGACTCTACGCAAATTCGGTTTCAGAAATTTGAGACAAGTCCAGTATCTTAGGATCCGCGTGACAGCTACTACATGATGAGGCGGGGTCGTCTGGTGGTGTCGTGGGCTGTGTAGTAGGGGAGGCTTCGTAGTGGCTGGTAAGGGAACCACTGGGGGAGTAAACTTTTAGGGGGAGTAGCTTTATTGGTAGCGGCGTAAGTTGTTTTTGGTGCTAGACGCCCCATGATGGTAAAATGCAATGGGATCGTGTTGTTGGTCCTTTGAAGAAGTACAAAGGGGGCCAACGTAGCACGTAGACGAACCAATGTGGGGCATTGTGAAGTGCGGGTAGGGCAAGGTCGCAATTTCGGCCCAATCGACCAGGGCAGGTAGAATAAATATTTTGGCGTCGTCTTGGTACACTACTCGTGCGCCGGAATGGCCCATCGATAAGTGAGTTGGTTTATTGGGATCCCGAGGTAGGTAGGATTTTGACGCGGTATAATCCTGAGAGGCGGGTATTCGTCAGGGCCTCGTGGGGCGATAGTAGGGTAGCGTATGGTGTTGTGAAGAGGCGTGAAGGGTTGCAACGTGAACTGGACGTATGTCGAGACGCGTATAAAGGTAGCTGAGAACTAAATGGGGTCAACGGTCAGGGCATTGGGGGGTTACAGGGTATGTGTCAGAACATGTAAATCTTGGGACAATCTTCGAAAGGGCGGATGGATGGTGGGAGGGGATGGGGGAAAATGCAAAGGGGTTTTACGGCTTTGGTTGGTCTATGTCGATTTGTGTGAGGGGTTTACAGTTGTTGAACGTCGTCCCCTCTATCAGAGTGGGTAAGCAAGAAGTTCCGGGTAGTGTAAGGGGGGGAAGGGGGACGGATCTGTGTGGATGGGTCGGGGCCCCTTCACCGCGATGGTGGAACTGAGTGTTTTTAAACACGAGTACGGGCCATGGTCCGAGGCAGTTGTGAGGTGTGACATTGGAAATGTTTGCAAAGAAGGAAACAAAGTGTCATGACGTGGGTGGTGGGGGTGGGATGGTGGTCAGTATGAGGTTAACAAAGTTTGAGATGCAAATGGCGTCAGGTTACAGAGCGCGGCGCGGAAGAAACAACAAAGTGAGTTCACAAGGTAAAGGCAGGGGTATAAACTAGCCCAACATGGGCGCCTGGTGCAACAAGTATCCCGCTCGGCGTATCGAGGTTGCGAGGCTCTTGCGGATGTCCGATAAAGTCCTGGCGGACGAAATCTGAGTTGGGTGCTTTGGTGGGGGAGAGCAGATCGTTCATAGCATTGCAGTTGTGAAAAGGAGAGGTTGGTAAAATGGCTGGCTAAGACAGGTAATTGGGTGGTAGTGAAGTACAAGAACCAGATGTTGTGTGGTCTGTAGAGGAGGTCGTGAATGTTATTCGGAGCAAGATTTGGGTGGACTAGGGTTGTCTTTCAATGTGGTGTTTGCTGTATAGACGTTTGGGGGCGGGTGGGTAGCGATTAGCGTGTCGAAATAGAATAGAGGTCCTTGGATTGTGTCTGGAGGAGCGAAAAGGCCTAATATTAGGGGAGGATGCTGGCGGATGGAAGTGGCACTTTTGAATAGTTCTGTATTCCTTTCAATGTCGTCCGCGAAAGAGTTTCGCGTTGGTCCACTAATTTTTTGGTTCGAATGCGTAACATGACGGGTCGGTACTTGCGACGGAAGAAGAGGGTTAAAGGGTGTCCGCGATGGTCTTGTTTGTTTGGTTGTAATTGTTAGCGCGTTAGCGATGGATCGATGACGCAGCGGGCACAAAAATGCTCCTAAATGGATAGTGGGCAATGAATCCATGTAATAAAGGACATTAGGAAGCATAGGGTATGGGTAGAATGTTTTCTGTAGGTTTCGTCATGGTAAGCTGGGTTCGTAGGCAATGCGGAACGGGTGTGGCACGGGGGAAGCTAAACATTAAGGTGGTTGGATGATCTTAGTTGTAATCAGTGCTCGGTGCGTCACCCGTGTAATCAGTTGGAATTGAAAAGTTCGTAAAAAGAAAAAGGGAAGAAGACGGGGTGATGTTAAATCAAGGTGACCCCACGGCATAATCTTGGTGGGTGCAAGTGAGGGGAAAAGAAAAACAGGCTAGGATGAAATGCGTGGAAATAAAGTGGGGTACGCTGTCATTTCACGGTATTGCAGACGAACAGTGCTCGTGAAGGGGGATAGATTAATCCGCAGGGTTCATGACTAAAACAAGGGTTCTGAAGTATTGCCTTCGCAAGGTCAAGATACAAATTGTTACAGAAATGCCATAAGGTGTTTTCTATGCCTGACATGAAAAAGTCCTCGGCCTTGCGAGGTCGGCAAAATCCTGATATTTATCTTCTTGTTACCAACATAATCTCCCGCGTGGGGACGTACCAGAATTTATGGAGCAATAAGACGCTGGCTTCCTAAAATGCTATCTTCGTGCGGGTTGGATTCATATATCCGAATCAAGTGATTGGTTGATGTAGGCATTGCGGGCGTTACACCACGGGCTCATCGGAAGATCAAATAGGGATGCGTCCAATGTGTAGAAGGGGTGCGATTGACTGAGGCATCGGAAATGCAGGGACGCCGAGACCCGGTGTGAAGCAATGGTGGGTGGGGGTGGTCGTTTCGCTGGAGGGTAACGGCGCCGCTCGGGAATCTACTTGAGTTTCATCGGATGAGGAATTACCCCGGCGAACGTAGTGGTGGAAGTCTAACTTGGGAGGTCATGTGAGTGACGAGCGTTGCTAGTAAAGTACTAAGTACAAGGGGTATCTATTTATAGGCTAAATGTTGTTGATTTTGGTAGAACGAAATGAGTGGTGAAATATATAGGTTTAGCGGAGGGGGAAAGAGGTAGGAAGTAGAAGGGTGCGCCAGGCCACAAACGGCCCTATGTGGATCAGGTATTATAGGCTACACAGGGTGATAAAAGCTTGGTTTCTATAGATTTTCGATATAAGATACAATCAGCCATTAAGAAACCAAGCGTAGTCGTAAGGGTGGCTAAGATACCGAGTGTGAATTAAGTACGATGGAGGCGGTTACGGGCAGGCGGAAAAAAAAAAAGTCTAATGGCTTGGTAGGGCATGATCTTATGGGTTTTTGCTTTGTTTAAACACGTCATGTACTCCTGGCTTATGAAATGACAAGAGATGCGAGTCCGTGAAATCAAAGGGAATGAAAAGAGAACAAAGAACAAAAAACCATTTATCAATCCTATGAGAGTTCAGTTGCGAAAGATGAAATTAAATACAAGGGTCAGCATGTTACATCAGCACGCAAGGAGGAATAAACATCGATTTTCGAAGAACATTTTTTAATGTAAGTGTAGATGGTTTAAAAGACTAGAGGACATTGGAAGGTTAGGAAATAAGTAATTAAGTGAATGTCGTAGTTGTGCTGTAAACACTAATGGGGGAAAAATAGACCCGAATACGTTGATGAAATAGCGGGTACAACGGCGTTTAATCTTACTGTAATTGTCTTGTTGGCTTTTTTGGGGTTTTATTTCCTCAAGGAAAAGTGCTTTGGGTGCGAAGGCATTATCAAGCAAACCAGTTATAATGAAGGGGGCAGAACCGAAAAGGGGAGGGGGCCGCCCGGTACCCTCTTTTTGCAAGACCGGAAGGAATCGGTCAAGGCGGTTACAAGAGGGCGGCGCGTAGGGCCAAAAAAAAACGCTAGCTGGTGTGTGATTGAATGCATATCGAACAGCATCAGAGGCGGGAAAAGATAGAGGTTTGCTTTTCGTTTTAGCGCGCCGAGGCGGCCGAGAAACGGGTACCGAGTTGGAGAATCAGGCCATTGGTGGATCCCAATACGAGGGCGTAACGAAAGTGTATGGGGTCAATATAGTATACTTGTGTGTGGCAAATCGTTTAGAATTTTTTGCGGGACATGATGCATCAGGCATGATCACCAGAGCTCGGATCTGCTGATTAAGATTGCTACGGGGGAGCGGTCGGATGTTTGCAGGGGTGACGGGATGCCCATGAGAACGCGGATTAACATGAATGGTCGTATCGGGATCGGAGACGAGGAGTCCGGAGTTGGTGTGGTGTAACGAGGCGCGGGTCTCCACGTAGACCGTACGGATGGTCACGACGGACCGGGGACGATGGAACTAAACGATGAGGCGGTAGACGAGTACTTGGCGAAAAAGTAGAGTAAAATAAGAATGAGGGGGAGGACAATGAAATGGGGGTGGGGGTGTTCGAAGTAGTGTTTGAACGTGATAAATGTGAGGGTTGGAGGTCAAGTTCAGGGGGATGGAACCATTGCCTGCTAGGAAGGAGGTGACGGAAAAGCGCGGGATCAAGTAGCATAGGGACCGCTGTACGAGGAAAGTTGGGGACTTGACTACCGGGTTGTCCGTGGCCATACTTCCGTACCACGGACCCTCAATGAATGCACAGGCTGATTATGCCGCAACCGCACCATCAGAAATGTATTAAGGGGGAAGGGGGGGGGCCGCAGGTGGGGCGCAAGAGAGGGAATGGTGTCTGATTGGGAATCGATCGATTGTGACCATTAAACGGTTTGACTGTGGTGTCGAAGAAAGACGTGAAGTGACGATGACGGTAGTGACGACGACCATGCGATGACGGCCCAGAAGCTGCGTTGCGAAGTCGTGGAAACGGGGAGTGTCTACGCAAACAAAACCGCCGCTGCGGGCGGTGAGGGAATCGACGTAGCATAACCCCTTGAGTCAGATCTTGCGTGGGCGAGCGTGAGAACAGGGACGACGGGTGAGGCAAGAGGTTGGAGGTGACATACACGAGATGGACTGTGGTGAGAAGAATATGGTTACCGTTGGTGCGGTCTTGCACCGCTAACACAGGGGGGACGAGACTTCTTGGGGGGTGCCGTTGTGCCGACAACAAAGTGAGTGCCCGGAGCGCATCACGAGGTACATCTGGAAGAGCACGTACAGCAGAGCGGAACGGGGGTGGGGTGGAGTTTGGGCTGGACGACAAGGAGACCGCCGCGACTGCTGACGGGGGGGGGGTCTTGGTCGCCCAAACTGTTGGTGAGTGGGTGAGGCCGAGTTATCCTGTCTTCTGCACATCTCAGGGCTTGCTTAAGTTGCGGCAAAATGACTTATGGGCGGCATCAGAGGAACCATAAAGGCGCTTGGCCTCGAACCGAAGGACCTGAACCAAGTTCAAAGGCGTGGTGGCAAGTGGAAAGGGACCGCCTCTAAGACACGACGGATGGACGTCACGGCGTAAGGTTCTCGCGGGTTCTTCGAAACGAGGACCGAGACTTGCCTGGGTAGGCCTTGTACCGGTGCGCTGGTAAGTGGATGGGATCGGAAGTGACGGTGGAAGGATGGCACGAGAATCTTATTACAAGATTTGTTGACGGGCGAGAATGGCATGGTAGGACAACCAATGGTGGACCGAGCGATTGCGGGGTTGGACGACGTGCAGGCGAGGGGTGTTAGTGGCGACATCAACGAGGAGCTACGCGACGACAGAAATAACACGGCATTCTGAGTTGTATCTTTTAGGCGGAAACGAGAAGCACCGTATACAATTAGTTAGCCTCGGGGGTGGAGCCCGCACAGAAGAGCAAACGGCACGTTTGACGGCGCACACATATTACTTGAACTGGGGATGACGGCACTTCACGTGATCGCGTCCATAACGGGGTGTTTGGACGGTGTACTTCATGCACGCAATGCACTGGGTACACATGGGGGTACAGGACCATAATTAAGTTCACAGTGCTTGTCCGCCCTTGCTTACGGTTGGGGGAAAAGAGAGAAAACGACCAACTACGCTCGGGATATTGCTAACGACACAAAGCATCACGTGCACGACCTGCCGCAGTCGGGTTGTGGTCCAAGGCGAATGGTGTTACAACGCAGGTTCGCAGGGGGCGCGTGGATATCTACAGCACAAGGTCTGGGCCGTTTGGGGGCCTAAATAACAAAACCTGTGAACGGAAAAGGGACGGATACATGTGGTCGGGAGAGTTGCAATACCAGCACCCGGGTGGATCGGATCGCTTACGACCAAAATACGAAGGTGTGGTACATTGTCGACGACAAATCAACAAATCTAGTTAACTAATACGATTGGGAAACGTGGTGTGTCGGAGAAAGAAATAATCGAGAGAATCCCTGTGCTCGTCAAGGGAGTTGCAGCAGCGATTCATCGGGAGAACTCGACCACAAGAAGAACTAAAAGCGTAAGTTCTTTCTGGCGTTTTTTTTATACTTCAGAGCTACGTGCCTGAGTAACGGGCAACGAAAGGGGTGGTCAACAAAATTGGAAATAGTGGGCTGCGTGCGTGCACGAGTGTGCTTCTTGACGTGGAAGTAGCCGGACCGGGAGGTGGATGCGGTCAGGAAACGTGCGGGCCGACAAACGGTCTGTTTCTGTGATTTGAACGATTCCAAATGCCGGTCCCCTCAAATTCATGGGGATTGGGTTTGTAGTGGGGCCCCCAAGCGAAGACTTGCGACGGGGGATCCTTGTACACGCTTTCGATAAGAAGTCCTCACAACGCTCAAGGGGGGTGGGCGACGCGTATCTATTCCATGGAGGAGTGGCTTTCAAGCCGAAAGTTCATCAAAGCCGCCGAGCAGGTGCATAATATACCAAGGTGAGTAAGGTCATCAGCCATAGACTCTGAGAAGGATCGGCGTTTAAAGAGTCGGTGTGCTTTATTCCACCCTGGCCCGTTGACGCAATTCCCGATCCACCTTCGGAAACCTCGGGGAAAGTGCGGACAGAGGGTCCACTTCGCTGCACGTTCGTCAACACGTGGATAATACGTACGGGCCGGGTACGGATGCGCCCTTTCCCACGCTCCCGATATTAACGACGACGGGCGGCTACGGACATGGACCGTCGCGCGAAGGAAGGAAGCGTTCATTGCTTGTTGGCGAACGAGCAGGAGGGTGCACGAACGTGGTCGTATGAAACAAAGTAAAAATCGAGCAGTTTGGGCAATCGAAGACGTGATGGGTGATGGCCAGAGGAAAGTCCTGCAAGTTTCGGGCTTTACGTCGACAGTTGCTACGTGGCACCCGGTTTGCGAGTGCGTCACGACCATTGGCCTCGACCTAAGCTGACGTCGCAAGAGAAAAACTTTTTGAAGATCGGAGGGTTGATGGTCGTCAGGGTGGCCTCCGTTGGAGGTATCGTAGGCGAGGACAATCCAATCGTTCCCGAGCCCTGGAGTGGTTGCACTCGTTGGGTTGCCCGAGACTAAAGCGTTGGGCCGGAAGTACGCAGGGCGAAGGCGACCTTCAATGGCAGCAAAGTGGCCTGTTGGGGGTGACGATGCGGTCTAGGCAAACGTACCTAGTACTAGTCAATATCCACGGTTGACTTGCTACCACGAGTTGCGAAGATGTGCTCATGGCGAATATCAGGGAGGTTCATGCTCACGCTGGGCAGTCACACCGATGTGGCGATATATCGTACACGACCTGGAGAGAACGTTGGAACTGGCTGCATTGCCGTCGGGAACATCACACGTGGTGGTCGAGAATAATATGGAGCCACGTGTGAAGGAGTGCGGAGCGCGAGTATCACGTGTGTCGGGCCGGCCGAGGTGGGGGCTTAAGAACCTGGACCCATACGGGGCGCGTGCTAATCGTTGAGGGCGTTACGTAACCAACGCAGTGGGAGCTCATACGCCTACTGCGAAAAGGTAAAGGGAATCCAGTCACGAGTCCGTGTACGACGGGGAGGTCCATGGGGCCTTGATGTTGTGGCTCGGACCCCCCAAACCCGGCGTGCAGTCAGGCATACTGTACAGAAAGAGTTATACGTGGTGGGGTCGCTGATAGCCGCATACGGTGCATGTTAGGTGAGGAGAGGTAAAACAACCATGAGGCACACCCCCGGAGTTGTGTACTGGGGCGAAGATTGAAACCTTAGACCCGGAGCTGAGATCGCGTGATCGCTACTTCTTGCGAAAGAGGGTGGTTAACTATGCTTACGTCAGTGCGACGGAATGACCCTCGTGACCCGGAGGATCTGTTTCTGTAAGGGGCCAACACGTGACTATTCCGCTCATCGCCAGGAGCGCACGAAGGCGGTGAATTTTCACTTTTGTGCGCGAAGCCTGACAATGTGACGAAACATGACGGGTGGAGCGATAATGGGTGGAGAGTGCACTCACACCACGTAAGGAATGCGAGTAAAACTCTTATGCGGGCATACGGCTTGTGGACGCACCCCCTAGGTTTCAAAATGGCAAGCGCATGACAAAATCAGGTAAACGAACGTGGCCACAGGTGCACGGAAGATGTGGCACAAATACCCCTAACGCGAGCGAGGCGACCCTTGATAATTAATTCGAGTCAGTGACAGTTCGTGCACAAATCTGAAAAGGTTAAGAGGGTGGAAGAAAACATGCGGGGGGTAAATGGCCTTCCGCAATTGTGCGACAGACTTAAGACAAGAAAGCGGGGACTAAACTGGGAAAAGGGGGTCGTTCATGGTCCGTATAAGGCCGTCAGGGCATCGCGCTTCATTACTAAGACTGTCGTCAGAATGCCGTGGGACATGCGCTCTGGTTTGTTTTCCAAGATTAGAACCATCAATTCGTTGATAGTGGAAACAGAAGTCGAGACAGAATCCGTGGATCGGTTCGCGGCAAGGTCGAGTACGTCACGGGACCATTGCCGTCTTCTTTCGACCTGCTTGCAGCTACGATAACTGTGCAAAACACGTGAAGTCACGTGCTGGGCTGCTGAGAAAAACGGCGGGACATGGCAGTCAACTACGACGGGCACGCGAAGTCACGATTGCATACACCGGGCCACGGTACAACGTCGTCATCCCTGGCGTTCGTAGAAACTAGAGCCTGGCCCCTATTCGGGTGGAATGTACACAAGCTGAGTAAAGCTCTGGGGTGACCGCTGGTGCTGATACATGCAAAAATGACAACGGATTGCCATCAATCTACAAGACGCGCGGAGGCGACTAGGGAACTGGACACGGGGGATCAGCTGGGCAAGTGGTCCGTAAGCGAGTGCTGCTCATTCGGACTCCAACTTCGAAAGGGGATCTGTGAATACGTGTGAACCTTGGCCCCAAAACGTACCGAATGACCGAATACCGAAGAAGTGGGCGAGTGGGCGTCGTGATATTGCAAGGGAGCATCAGCTATGACCCCTGCGCCAAATAACTGGTCCAGCCTGCAGGAGAGCAATGGGAAACGTCTGCTTGATTCGGAGATAACAAAAGTTGAACGTTAGTTGAGCCCTCTCAGAGTCGTGAGGGACAGCGCGCACAAAAAGGGTGCATGCTGCGGAAACGTACCCGTGGGGTGGCGCGATAGAGAGCTCGTGTATGAATCTAATACCGAAACGACAACGTCGTTGACGGCAGGTCTGACAAACAACTTGAATGCCTTAATGGGTGTATGTGAAAGCAGGTCCATAAAAATAATGGGGCCATAAAGGCAGACAAGGTCATAAGCAGCATTACTCAAATCGGGCCGACAGGACATCCTGCGGAAAGCGTTGGTTGGGAGCCAAGAAAGCCGAAACCGGGCATCGTGTAACGGGAATGGGCAGCTGAGAAAAATACACGAGCACGGATGCGACATCAGCAACACCGCATCGGTTGCGGACGTCAAGCACGCTCCGATGCGGGAACTGCAAGGGGAGTCTCAGTCGTTGCTAGCTGTGGATCCCATCTCATCCAACAAGTCGGTCAAAGTCGTATGCACGTACGGCGCGTAAATGGAAAGACGAGATTGATATAAAGGAATGACATAAGAGCAGCCTCGGAGCCGCCCCGCCGACCCTGTGGCCAGCAAGGGAAAGGGACAATACGTGCCAAGTGGTACAGTCGGTATTTCGAAGTGGGGGCGGAACACCCCCAAGCCTAGCGGGAACCTCCGCGTTCTTGTCGACCCCGGCGACGTCTCCAAGGGACCTCGAGCGAAAGCCATCAAGAAGAAGTGGCTGGAAGCGCAGACGACACACCAAATTCATCGCCCAGCACGGCGTAATTATCCTCGTCGTCCCTTTGTCGTGTTTTCCATGGACGAGCAGTGGCAGATGGACTTGTCGGACATGACGTGGGACAAGCCGGCCAACGATGGGATGGGGTGGATCTTGTTCGTGGTCGACGTGCTGTCGCGGTACTGCTGGGTACGGCCGCTGAAACGGAAGACGGGGGAAGAAACGGCGCGGGGCATTCGCGAGATCTTTGAGGAAGTGGCCCAAGACCCGGACAAGAAACATACGTTGCCCCGTACCGTGTACGTAGACAAGGGGAGCGAGTTCTACAACAAGGATGTCAAAGACTTGTTTGCCAGCTGCCCCCTTCCACCCAAGCTCATGTCGGGAGAGTCCACCACCAAGGCCGCCATCGTAGAACGGTTGCAGCGAACGTTGAAGGGGCGGCTGTGGAAGTACTTCTACGAAAACGGGACTCGACGGTGGGTGGACGTGATTGGTCCGTTGACGGAGTCGTACAACCATCAGCGCCACGGCACGTTGAAGCAATCGCCGGCCTCGGTCCATCGCGGGAACGAAGGGGGGGTGTGGAAAAAATTGTACGGGGAGTACGGTCCCGAACGAGGAGCGCGACAAAAGCTCAAGGGGCCTTACAAGTTTGACCTGGGCGACGTGGTCCGGATCAGCCGTCAAACCACGATCTTCGACAAGGGCTACTTGCCTCAGTGGTCGGAAGAATGGTTCAAGATCCGTGCCCGCGATCCCGGCCCTCCCGCGTACTACCGCTTGATGGACTACGACGGCGAGGACATATTAAAGGGCACGTTTTACGAAGAGGAGCTGCTCAAGGTCGAAGACGAAGAAATAAAGCACATGCGTTATCGCATCGAGAAGATACTTCAACGCAGGACGGACCCCGCTACAGGTCGTCCCCAAGTGCTGGTCAAATATCAAGGGTGGCCTGAAAAGTACGCCAATTGGATCGACGAACGCCAAGTCGAAGACTTGGGACCCAAGAAGAAACCATGAGGTTGGAACGCAAACCGTTTATCTACTGGTTCAACAGCAAGCCCGATCCCGAGTACCCCCAGACCCAAGACAACACCGCCTCGGAATTCGTGGTCCAGCTGCCCATAGGATGGCACTTGCCGGGCGTGTGGTCGGTGGAAATCCAAGCCATCATGACGCCGGAAACCACAGAGACCAAAGGAGACTTGCTGCTGTACACGAATCTCATTCGCTACGAGATCGTGGGCCACGATTACTTTCCGCTGATCGAGCGCATTACCACGTCTTCCGCCCAAGCCATCCGCTACCAAGAATCCAAGCATCCCTTCCGCCGACGCGTTAACCGCAGTTACCTCGAGAGCGTAGGGTTTAAATTGGCCGACACCAAGGGCCGCCCGCCAGTCTGGCTGAAAGACAGACCTACTAAGGACACCACCCTTTGCCTTCTCTTCACGCCTCAAGTCGACGAGTACGATTCTTCCTCCATGAGCTTGACGCTTCTGTCCAACCAATCCAAACCTCGCTTTCCTTCCAACCGACCAGGGAACTTTACAGGCGAACTACCCGCGTCCCAAAGGATGAGTGATCAATGGAGAGTAGGACTGACCAAGGTGACGCTGCCGCCCGTGGCCAGCACGTCCAAGTCCACGCAATGGACCTTTAGACTGGATGCCGGCGGGTACCTGAAAAGCAAGCTGCCTCCTGGGGCGCAGCACACGTTTACTTTAAAGGATGTCAACAGCGTGCAAGACTTGTGTGCTCGATTCAGGAAGCAAGTGGATGCCGTGTTCGATAGCTGGTTCCCACAAACGCAAGCAAAGCCGGCCAATGGAGGCGTTGGAGGCGCATTCAAGGGGCTCGGCATCGGAGGGCTGAGTAGGGCCCATACGGCCACGTGGGTGGACGACTCCTCAGGGTCAGACGTGCTCATCAACACTGACCTCAGAGGAAGAAAGAACCTGGACGACCTTCATCAACTATTTCTCGCCAATGGGGTCAAGATGGAGGCCGACCAGACCCAAACCAAATGGGACTTCACGTCGCACCATGACGTGCTGGTAGGACCCCTAGCTCCGACCGACAACACAGTCCTGCGACGGTTGGGTTTTTGGATCGTTGATCCTAGCACTCCCATACAGGGAACGCTTCAACAGGATGGCACTACCCAGTGGCACTCTTTCGTTCCTCCTTTTTCCAAGGACGTCGTGGAGGATCATTCTCCCGTGTATCTCATTCAAACCAGCCTTGACGTCAGCACGTTCGGTCGCTTTTACCTAAAGATGGGATTCTTTGAACGCCTAGGACCCATAGTCGATATCAATGGACCGCCATCGTCCTCAGGAGGTCCATCGAGTACAACCGTCACTCCCAGCGAGTTGTACCTCACCATGCCCAAGGGGTTCTACGACTTGCTGAACTTTAACAATGGATCGAGTGCTGGGCTGGAGTATGAAAGCGTGGATGCCGCCGTCATGGGTCCAGGCGAATTCGTCAGAATCACGTGCAAGGAAGGATGGAGACCTTCAGGTCATGTGGAGTCTGATCAGAAGACCAATACGGAGCCGCAATCCAATCGCGTGGCCCGTATCCCGGGGTATCAGTATACCCAGCTTCGAGGCAACAAGGACGTCCTCAATTCTCAGAGTGGTCCCTACGCTATTGACGTGGTCACCAACACCAAGGCCGTTCCCAAGAATGCGTACGTGACCTGCAGTCTGGTCCACAATCAACACGTCGGCGATCAGATCATCCCTCTCATGGACGTGGTTCCCCTCTCGTCCGTGTCCATGGGTGCCGCAGCCGAACCCAAGGAATACGTGTTCGAACCCCAACACGTTAAATACTACCCCCTCTCCAAGAATAGTTACCAGACCGTGGCCTTTGCCGTGCAAGACGAAGCAGGACAAGAGCTTCCCTTCCTCAATTCAGGAGTAACCACCGTATCGTTGGATTTCAAGAAAGGACCATGAACATTCCCATTTACGTTCCCCAAGAAGGAGGCGGCAGCATTCCCGTCTATACCCCTCGACAAGCCGGAGGAGGACTGAGCATTGGACGGTTGGGGCGTGGGGCCATGCAATACGTTCTACCCAAGATTAATGCTGTAAAAGACGCTGCCGTGGACCGAGGAGGCAAAGCGTTGGCTAACGTGGCCTCGGAGGTACTGGAAGGTAAAGATTTGAAAGAAGCCCTCAAAGACGAAGCGACCGAAGCTCGAGTCGACTTGAAGCGAAAGATAGACGCCGAAGCCAGCAAAGTGGGAAGCGTCAAGAAAAGCATCAAGAGTTCTGGATCCAAGTACGCCAAATCTACCCTAAACGCATTGTTCGACTAGAGAAGATGAATCAACCCCGACTGATTACTGAGAATGGCGTATTCAAGCGCATCAGCGAAGAGCGGTATACCAAGTACATTACGTACCGTATGGCCCACGGACCCCAACAAGGCATACGGACTAAAGAAAGAGACATTGTTAAAGCTTACGACATATTTCTCAAGTTGTACGATGGACGCATCGCTATGGATGTAGATTAAAGAGAAAGAAGTAACAGACGACACCGTGTTCGTTTCATTGATTTTTTCTTTATTATTTCACGACTAGGGGAGTATGACTTGGGGGAAGGGTTTGTTGGAATCTTTCAAGTCTTCAGGGAAGGGGTCCAACGACAGTCGGTACTCGTCGGGCGTGGATTGATCAAAGTCCATGATGAGCGGACGGAACGGTCGCTTGCCGGCTTCCTCCAAAGCACGGTTCAACCACCTGGCTTGACCCGGAAACGCTTGACGCGCCAAGGCTTGCAGCTGAGACTTGTCTCGAGGATTGCGAAACAGCACGATGCGGTGAGCGTTGAGGGAGGCGGTTCGCATGTGGGCGGGAAACACGTTTTGCATGAGCACGACCAAACTGACGTCCATGTGGTGGGTTCCCTTGGTAAACCATTTCGAGATCTGACGATGATCCGATTCCATCTCTCCCATCAGGTCGTCCGCGATCAGAAGTCCTGGGGTTCGCTTGAATAGGGCATAGGGGTCGTCGGGCAATCCTTTGACCCACTTAACCTCGTCTCCAAATTCTTTTTTCATGTTGTCGTACTCGTCTTGCCATATGCTGTACAAGTACACCACGTACTTAATGGGGGGATCGAACTTCCACGTCCGATGACGAATCATCTTGCGGATGAACCGCGTCTTGCCACTCTTGGAGGGTCCGGCCACGACGATGTTGCACGGATGCTGCCATCGTGAGTTAAACGGTTTGATTGCTTCTACGTTCATGATCGTTTCTTTCTCTTGGCGTCGCGAAGAAAGCGAATGTACTGATCCACTACCTCGTGAGGACTCCTGTTATACCCTTCCTCGGCTACGATGCCTCCCTGTTGACTGTGTTTCTTGCGACGAGGTTTGGATTTGGACACTCGCGATTTTCGCTTGCGCCGCAGTACGCCGCCTTCGATCGTCGCGTCATCGCCGCCGCCATCGTCATCGTCGTCGTTGTCGCTGCCGGGACCGGGGAAGGTTTGACTGTTGTGCTCGCGTTCCACCACAGGTCGCTTGCCTCGACGGACCGTGGTCACGGTGGTGGTATTGGCGATGGTTTGATGATCCCCTTTGCCTAATTTTTTGCGCAAGGCTTTCGATACGGTATCTTGATCCGCGTTCTTGAAGCGTTCCCCATGATCGTCATTATTGTCGTCGTCATCGCCACCATCGTCATCACCATCGTCCCCTTCGGGGTCATCCCACCCTCGGTCATCATCCCCACCATCCCTCCTCCTGTCTTGTTCGGCTTCCTTGCGCAGCTGCAGTCGTCGCGCTAGGGCTTTTTCCAGGGCATAGCGAATCCGCATTTGAGACGTTTCGTCAAACTTGCTTTGATCGGTAGCTTCCAATTCCCTGACGTACTCTTCCACTTCGGCCAAGTTCATCCTCTTCTCGCTTCGATTGCCTCGCCATCGACCGTCCACCCGCGTCATCACGTTCTTGATGGTGGGCGTCAAGGTGTCCTTCACCTGGGGGTACTTCTCCGCCAACGATTTCAAGGCCTCGGCGTACTCGCGCAATTCCTCCTTGTTCATCTGATCCAACGTAGCGTCCGGCAACGACGTCAACGTCCCTCCACTGCTTGGCGTCCATGCTGCCAAATTCGCCACTTCAGAAGGGGGTGATGCTGCAGGCGATGCTGAGGGCGAAAAGGTTGGCGATACACCGGGTGATCTCTCGGGAGATGGACCTGGTGACGGTTCGGGTGATGGTGGGTCCATGGCCCGGGCCAAGTCGCTTCCCGTCGACAAGGGCGTGTCGCTGGACAACACGCTGACCATGTCGTCTGGCAAGTTGAACGGTGAGCCCAACAACTGCAGCATGTCCTCGTTGTAGTCGTGCGTGGGCGAAGAAGGCAACGGCGACAGGGGCGGTAGGACGGGCGTATTCATCAGGAAACGATCGGCGGCCCGTTCGGCCGTGGACGTCGTACGGGGCGTTCGAGGAGCAACGCCCGGAGCTTGAAAGAAAGGCTCGCGCTCGGTATGCTGGCCTACACCGTAACGTAGGTATAAATCTTGTGCCCCCACACGTTCATAGGACATAACGTCGACGCACCGAATGTTTCACAGCATGGATGGAAAGTCCTATATACGCTCCTTGGCACAATGCCACCCCACGCAAGTGGTTCCTCTGCTACGTAGCGGTAGCGACGACCAATGGAAGTACATCAAAGACATGTGCAAAAAACTGGCCAATGGGGATCTCCCCATGAAGGGAGGAAACAAGAAAATGCCCAAGGCCGCTCGACGTTGGTTCGGGTCGGTGGTCAACGATCGACATCCTTCCATTCAGAGTCTACGACGCTCTAGCCTTCAGCGAGGAGGATCCAAAGCCGAATTGGTCGGCACGGCCATCAAAGCTCTGGCCAAGATCGCGGCTCCCAGCCTCAAGAAAGCCGGCGTGAGTCTGGCCAAGCATGCGGCGGCAGGAGCTCTGGCCGAAGGCATCAACGTGGCCACGACCAAAATCAAAAAGGTAGGAGCCCCCAAAGAAGATAAAAAGGAGGACCCCTCGACCGCCGCCGAATCGCTTCAAGACTTCGATTACGACGACGGCGACGACGAATTGAAGAACTTGCTCACTGAAAAATAAGAAAAGGCATCATGGTTAATTACAAGAAAGGACGACGTCAACGCGGAGGCAAGAAACGTGCTAAGCATACTCAGTTGGGCGGAGCCAAACGAAAACGTTCGTCCGCCACACCCAAGATCAAGGCGGCCCTGCGTGGAACCTTGGCTCCTGGCATTCCCGACTACGGGCCCGTGACCAACCCCTTTCACATCCGATTTTCACAACCTCGCCCCACCATGCCCTCCAACAAGGTTCAGACTCTTCGCCGCATGGCCCCCGCCAGCCTCCGGCATCTTCCGTCCAACAACGACTCCTTGGACGTCGTCATAAAAGGCCGTCCCGTTACGCTTTATCCTAAAGGTCGTCAAGTCGTCACCACTACGAAATGAACAGCAGCACAGGCACCAACTCTTACGTGGTTCCCGTCATTCTCTGGAATCGCCTGCAAGAAGAACTCAAACACCTTAAAGAAAATGTAGCTGCTTCCGCCGCCGCCGCCAAGTCCCAAGCTGGAGGAGCCATCGCCGGAGTGGATCGAGATGGGAACGTCCGCATGAACGAATTCTTGCACACCATGGCCGTTCAACACTCGTTTCAGCAATCCCCCAAGGTGGAATTCGTCAAGTACGCGGATAAGATGGTCAAGCAAGTCATGTCCGACCCCAGTCTCACGCCCGACGAGCGCGTTCGCTTCATGACCAACTATGCAGCCAGCTTTCAAGACCAAAAAGCCATGGCTCAGAAAGGACTTACTCCTGCAGTGGCTCCTGCCCCAGGTCCTGCTCCTGCGCCTGCACCTGGTCCTGCCCCTGGTCCTGCTCCTGCTCTCGTTCCTGGTCCTGGATCCGTCGTTGGCACCACCCCTGCTTGGTCCCTTCCTGCAGGACCCTCGGGAGTCAAGCTTGGGCCTGGAAGCGTTACTCCTAAAGGTACGGGTACGGGTCCGGGCGCAGGCCGCGGTCGTGGTCGTGGTTATACAGGCAAAGGCAAAACCCCACTCAAACGTCAAATCCACTTTGGGAACGTGGCCGGCACGTCTACTCCGCTGAACAACCTCAAGCCTCAACAAATCAAGCAGTTGAAAAAGGTAGACAACTTCATCCAAGCCATCGATCAGAAGTCCAGGAAAATTGCTCAGGACCCCCGATTGACCCCCGAAGAGAAACGCGCAAAGCAAGGCGTACTCACGCGTGGACGTACCAAGTACAAGGTGATACGAAACGACATCCTCAACAGTTAGACCATATAAAAAGGACCGCCGACCCGTCCGACCTACCCTGATTCGTCACTCGACCTCGTCATGAAACGACAACACGGAGGACGTGCCGCTCCTGCCGCCAAAGCCGCGCGCGAAGATGCCGCCCCCTTGAAAGTACACAAAGGGACCGTGGTCGATTTGTTTAAACGACTGCCCATCGACGTCACGACTGAAAAATCCAAATGGGAAGTCTACTCGCAAGCCACGGCTGCCGTGGACCCCTTGGAAATCACGGTGGACCGAACCCGTACCTGGATCGACATGACCAAGATCCTGCTGGAATTCGACGTGGAATTTCATAACGGCGGCGCCGGTGCCAATAATGCACTCCTGACCAATACTTCGTCGGCCGTTCCCATCAACAACATAGCCCACTCCCTCATCAAACAAATCCAACTGACTATTAACAAAGGAGCCGTGACCGTCAATGCCGATCACTACCATCTGGAAGCTTACTTCGACCGACTGCTAAACTACTCTGAAGAAGAAAAGAAATCCTTGCTGTCTCTGGAAGGATGGGCCACCGATACGCCCGACAAGTTTGATCAGCTCAATCCCAACGACTTGGCCATCGCGAATCCCGCTGCGTGGGCCGGTAATGCACCCACGGTCGCTGAAGTAGGAGACGCCATTCGTGCCGCTGCCACTCGCGTCACGCCCAACCAAGGAGCCAAGGAACGTGTTGGATTGTGTTGTCAAGACCGAGCCGTCAAGTTCATCCTCAGACCCGTCATTCCTCTCTTCTCCAGCCAGCGCTACTTGACTCCCGGTTGTGAATTGAAATTCCGAATCCAATGGAATCCTCGAGAATTGGTCATGATGAATGGTCCCACCGTGGGGGTTACGACCATTACCCAACCCAACGCTTCCTACAGAATAGTCAACTATTCTCCCAAGTTGCACATTCGTCACGTGGACGTCAACAGCGAATTGCACATCAAGATGGAAGCTGCCATGCTGGAAAACCAAGACATTGCCCTCTACCCTTACTTCACCAACAGAACCGTTACCCACACCGTTCCCAATGGTCGACGACGGGCTCAGATGCACAACGTGTTTCAAGGGTACCGACCCAACTACATGATCATTGGATTTCAGCGAGGAGACGCTTTCGACGGGGATATAGCTCATTCTCCTTTCAACTTTCAAGACATGCATCAATCGTCCCTTCGTGTGACCGTCGACGGTGAAGAAATTCCCCATCAGCGATTGGACCTGACCTCGCATCATAAAGAAGAAGGCTTCAATACCCTCCTTCAGTTCTCAGGACGTGGCATCGACTCTGCACCCACCGGCATCGATCGAAAAGGGTATAAGGACGGCAATTATCTCATCCTCTACAACTTCAACCCCGACGGCGAACAAAACTTTGGCTACAGCTACGCTCGAAACGTAGGCAACGTCAACATCGACGTCGACTTCTCAGCCAACACAGCCGACAACACCACTATGGTCGTCAGCGGATACTTTGAACAAGAAACGTGGTTGGATGGTAACAAGAACGCTTCCCAGAGATACAGCTATTAGATCATGAACAGCAAGAGTCAACTCCTCACCTCCCAAATCAACACGGTCGCATCGTACCCTCCCAATTATCACGAGCACCCCACGTACTCCTACGTCGGCACTCAAGGCGCCGACCAAGCTCTAGCCCTGCTCAAGAAGTACCGCGATGGGCAAGACCCGCCCCGCCCTTGGGGCATGGTGTTCAATACCGACCCCATCGACAAGCCCGGCCAACATTGGATCGCCTTGTACGCTCCCGACGTCGATACCAAACGCATCGAAATCATGGACTCGTACGGATCCGCGAACCTCGAGATCTATGGGGATCCACTCCTCCAAGAGCTCATCGGCATGACGGACGTCGTCAAGATGCCTCAGCTACAAGCCTACGACACGTACGTCTGCGCACATTACTGTCTGGCCTATCTCTACGTCCGAACCCGTGGTGGGTCGTTTTCCAAGTTCGTCAAGCCCTTCACCGCCCGCAACAAGAGAAACAACGACAAGAAAGTCTGTCAGTTCGTGTGTCAAGTCATGATTCCCAAGTCCCTCCGCCCCAAGTTCAACGACAAGATAGGACCCTTGGGTCAACCCTGTCAAGGCAATTGTTGCCACAAAGATTTAAACTTAGAAGCAATAAAGACAACGTTTGAGTAACACAAAAGTCTGGTCTGTTTATTTTCTTTCCTTTCTTCTTTTTTTACATGAAACAAAATCTCACTACGCTCTCTTCTTCACAATCAAATCAAACGTCTAGACTGATGTCTGCTGTGGGTTGGTAATGGAGTCTAGGAGCATCCTCAGATTGTCTTCCTCGAGAGGAGAAATGCTTTCCACGCCTGGAGGGCCTGTAGGGACTTCCACTTGTACGATCTCTCCTTCCTTCATCAACGTCGGTACCTTTCTCTTAGCTTCCTCTTTGGTTCCTGTCTTGACCTTTCTCTTTCTCTTCGCGGGCTTCACGGGCTGCAATGGCTTGATCACTTCGGTCACGATTTCGATAGGTCCTTCGCCTTCAGTGGTTGCAGTTTCTTCGCTTTCCTCCTCCTCCTTAGGTCCCTTGACGTACTTGTCCCCGCCCAAGGCTTCCAGAGATTCGCTCAACAGCTGATGAAGTTCCACTCGTGCCTTTCGTTGTTCTTTCTGAGTTTCAGCACAAATGACATCGTACTCCATGCTTTGCAGCAAGCCGTACACCACGCGGTCATACGTCCCCAAGTGCACGCCCTCTTGAGCCAACATCATCCTCAACGATCCTATGTGCCCCATTACCGCCTTATACATCTTTTCTTCGTCTTCGTTCCTCCTCCTTCTTCGACGCCTCCTTCGCATTAACACAGATCTTCTTCCCACGACGGTGTTCGAGCAATGAGTGCACGGTACACGGCGTGTGCGAATTTTGAGACTTTTATGCCCCTCCTCCTCCTTCGACTCCACTCCTCCCACATCATCAACGTCACGGTCATCACTGTCAAAATCATCGTCGTCTTAGCTTCACTCTTTCAAATCGTTTCATCGCACGCATGGCCCGTTGCATGTCCTTGCTCGCTCCACTTCCTGACTGTATGCTTGACGCGACTTGTTTCTTAATAAACGGTACGGCGGCTTTCAATTGGTCGTGAAGAAAAGCACGTGCTTTCTTGGACTTTACTTTAGAATCGATCAACTTGCCAGCTATTCCTTGCGCCTTATTGGCTATGATGCTACTAATGCTACTCCCAGCACGGTTCCTCAGGCTCTTGAAGACGTTGCCTCCCGCCTGATGCTTTCTACGTCGTCTGCGTCTCCCCATGCTGCTTCCACGAATTGGTACTCGTGCCCCCTTTCTGTCCCCTTTATATCCTTTCCGTCCGTTTCGTCTCTTCCTCGGGGATCGTAGACCACTTCGTTCATTCTCCTTCTCCTTCTCTGTTCCTTCTTCCTTTGATTCTTGTGATTCTTCCTGCGCACGGCAGCATCCTCCTCGTTCTCCTCCTCCTCCTCCTCCTCTTCATCGCCTGTCTTGTTACCACAACAGCGCGTCAACGCCATGATGAAGCTCAAGGTCTCCTTTCTAGCCTTGGCAATGGCGGCCATCATTTCTTTGTATTCGTAATGAAGCTCGCCCATGCTCGACCTCCCAGACTCTTCTCCTCCTTCTTCTCCTCCTCCTTCTCCTTCCCAGTCATCGCTTCGTCTGTTGGTCTTAAAAAACTTCAATTTCATCATGACTCCTCCCAACAAAGTCTTCTCGAGGTTAAGCAAATCGTTATACTTAGAATCCAACAACAGCAACGCGTTACTCTGTTCCCTTCGGGCGGGGTTCTTTATTTTATCCAATCCCAGCACCCAATTTTCATGACTCGAACACACGCGGGAAGACAACGGTCTTAAATAAACGGGCGCTCCCTGCTTCACGTCTAAAGGCATGGCGGCCATCACTTCGTCCGTCACCTCGAACGTTGGCCCAGGATTGTCCACCCTCATGGTAGGTGCCGTAGGTAGGATTAACGATGCAGGCCTTGGCTTCATTCCGAACGCGGTGGTGGTAGTAGTCATGATAAAAATGAATAAAAGCCCGCTCGCCCTTAGCCTCCCTTTATTCGATTTCGCACCGCATCGTCAACCAATACGAACATGCCACGTAAACAAGGAGGCGGAGGCATCCGATCACGCCAGAAAAAACGAACCTATGGACAAGTAGGAGGAAACATCCGTTCCAGACCACGAAAACAAAACTATGGCCAAGTAGGGGGCAGACGAAGACGAAAGAGACGCTCTCAGCAAGGCGGGCTCTTCCCCTTGTTGGCGCTCGTTCCCGCGGCCATTGCTGCCGCCAAAGCTGCCAGTCTTGGCGCCGTTGGAGCAGGGGTGGGGTTCGGCGTCAAGAAAGGTCTAGAAAGCCTCTAGAAAAACCCTAACACGCTACGAGTGCGCATCAGTCTCCTCATGGAAACCACCGAAAGTTATCACACCCGTCTCATCACCTCCACACTCGATCGCCTCAACTTCCATCAAGTCCAAGAATGCGCCTGCTTTCCGCAAGACCTCCGTCACCGCGTGCCTCAGCTCCTGCTCATTCTCTACCTCCTGGATTGCTTGGACGTCATTCATCCCCGCGCCAAGGTCAAGGAGGAGCACCAATGGTTGTCCGACGATTACAAGTCTCATAACTACGACGTCATGCAACGTTACGCCCACGTTCAAGAATACAAAGGTCATCTCAAACGAATCATCTCCCACGGAAGTACCGAACTCAGCAAGCTCATGACCGTTGGACACTACATGTCCATTCCCGCCTTCGATCTCCTGGTTCATCGTTACGGCATGGACGTGGCGCTACAAATGTGCTTGGAAAAAAAGAAAAATCACTAACCCACCCAACTACCATGCCAGCAACACGACCCCGTACCCGCGCTCTTGCCTTCCTCGAGAAGCGCGTTCGCTCCTGGTGCCTGCCGACCCTCCACGACAACGACGCCTCTCCTCACGACGAACAAGAGCGTCTCAAGCTCCTGGAGTTCTACGTCGACTGCTTGGATCTCGTGCACGCCCAACACCCCTGCCCCTACCCAGAACACCAATACGTCAAACCCAAGTACCAATGGATCAAAGACCTCTACGAGGCGCGCCGCGTTACCGATGCCCGCCGTTGGCTGCACTTCAGCAAGTACCGCACCTTGGCTCATAACGTGGTCAATACAGACTTCGACCTCAGTCGTCTCGATCCTTCCACCACTGAAGCTTACAGGAAAGACGTTCCCCTCCTAGAACTTATCGGCGAGCTTAACCACGAATCCCGCCTCGATTCGCATCGCAACTAAAGCATGGCTCTAACTCGTACAACTCAGCACGTGGACGACCGCATCAGACAAACTCACTTCGACTACCTCTACGACGTGCCCGACCGCTGGTGGGACATCAAGCAAGCTCACCTCACTCCGCGCATGCGCCTCATCCTCCTCACCTTCCTCTTGGATTGCATGGACACCATCAAAGACCTACCCGAAGATACCCATGCCGCCCCCTGGGTGAACTGGTCCAGCCGGAAGAACCAACGCTTGCACATGCGCAGCTTCTACCGTCATTGGCGCCTTCATCCTCAACATCATTCCGCGCCCCTTCAAGGTCAAGAAAGCAATCAACTCTATGCCATCAGCAGCCTCGTCAGCACGATCCTTCGCTCTGACGTCCACCCACGTGACCTGGCAGACGACTCCTGCAACCTCCCCACCTATTGCATGGCCTCGTGTTGGGAACGTCTCGTGTACGAAGCCCTACGTCTAACCCCCACCGAAATAATACATCGCCTGCATCACGACCTACGCCACAACTTCACCACTTCATCATGAGTCAACATCGTCAAGCCAACCTGCTCTTCACCTTCCCAAAGAAAGGGGTCCCACGTCCTCCCGCCACCCAACAGGCGGTCCTGCCTCTTCGCCTTCACGGAAGACCTGGTGCCTATTACTTTACGGACTCAAGTCATGCTCCACCCTCGTCAAAGACTCACATCTCGCTTCCACTTCAACATGAGCGGACGTCGCAATCCTCGGCTGCCTCACTGCCTTTGCCGTAAACCCTGCACCTATTACTTCACCGACCGCGATAGCGAACACTGTACCGTAGAAACCTCTACGTTTCACGCGCGGTACGTTACCTTCATTTGCAACCAACAGCATCCGTGGTGTACCTTTACCTGTACCGTTCCCAAAGACAATTATAACGACACCACGTGGGACGTTCTTCGCAAGGCCCGCAATCACGTGGACTCCGAAATCAACATCCGGCAAAAGCTCTCGCAAAGCCAAGCCCACGCCCAGATCATCACCGCACCACGTGAATGGTCTGATGACGTCGTCCACGGACCGCCCACTTACACCAGAGAAGAACAACTCAAAATCCTCAGTCACCTGCTCGGCGTGACTCCTCCCCCTACTAATTCACCCCCACGTGAAAGCCGTTCCATTGGTTCTCCTAAGTCCCTCCCCCACACTGAGGAGCTATATCAAGACCCCTCTTCCGACGAACCTCACATCGATCCAGAGTCAGACCAAGATTACGATGTCTGAAGAACAGTATCAACCACCGCCACCTACTTTGCCGCCCTCTCCACAAACGCTCCCGCCCCAAGACGAATACAGTCAAGTCAACCATCCCTGCTTTTGTGGCTCACCATGTGCTGTCATCAAGACCAAGAATGCCACCTTCTTCAAGTGTGGCGTCAAGGTGGATTACAAGGCCATCACCGAACGTCTCAAGGGCGCCAAAACCAGGGACGACAAAGCGCGCGTTTATGCCACTTCCAGGCTGGGATGTAAAATGTACATAAAGAAAGAACTCTACAATGCCGTAGACAACCGTCTCTTTGGGCTCGATCCCAACTTCCTTCCCAAGTGTCGTGAGCACAACCTGTTTGCCAAAGTCAACGTCAGCAGTTCCGAGAAAAACAAGAACCGCACCTTCCTCGCGTGCTCGGTCAACTACCCGGATGTGGCTTGCGATTACTTTGCCTGGTGTGACGAAGTCATCCCTTCCCGCGAACAGCTTCAGCAACAACTGGCGCCACAACCTGTAGGACCCCCGCCCAAACGAGGACGCTACGATCAAGAAGACTACCGCTACATCCAATCTCTTCAGCATCAACCCCCTCAGCATCAACACCCCTCTCCCTTCACCCGCACAAGCACAGGTGAAGATCCTAGGAACCTAGTCAACCCTGGCTACCGTGATCCCTGGCAGCAACCTCAAGCCTCAACCTCCTTCGCTACTAACTTTGGCAGTGCTTCTCGTCCTCTTCCACGTCACTCCACGTACAACACTTCAGGACTTTTTTAAAACCATGTAAACACTTAAGATAATTGCTGAGTTCATTAAATCTCTTTAAACTTAACACCACGTGTAGTTCTTCTCGTTTCCGGGCGGTCCCTCCCCACTTACGTCACCCGTTACGTCACCCGTTCCCGTCTCCCCTTGGGCGATCCGTCACCCCATTCGTTTCCGTTTCCGGTGATTTGCTATGGGAACAGGAATATATGAATATATAATACATGCATAAATTATCGTGACCCTATACATAGACATACGTTACTACTAATCTTCTAGACCCCTTGCAGTACGTCGGAATGTAGCTCAAATCGGAAGACATAACAATAGGTTTTCAATTCTCAGAAGATTAAAATTAGTTTGGGTTGTCCTTCAAATAATGTCATATTCAAGGGGTCTGTTCTGGGCTGTACTGCTTTCCCGTGCACTTCAGATCGTTTCCCTTGGTTATCATTCCTGTAAAAGGATATGTACGCATATGTTGCATAACGTCAATTAGCAATAATATTAATCATATCTGCTTTTTTTATTGTAAAACTAAGCACAAGAAAACGTAATACGTATTCCTGCCTAAACGCGACTGAGATTGGCGTGGTAATTATAACGTAATATAACAGCAAAAGTACAATCAAAAATATTTAAATATTTTTATTTTCTCTTTCGTATTTAATAACATGCTGCTCAAATATTTGGATCACATGTAAGAGGCCTAAGAGCGAGTTGCCCTTGGAAAATTCTTTTTGATAATCTTGGGCTGTTTTAAATCGATTATTATCAGATATTCCCTGATGCTACAGTGTTGGGCAAAAGATCCTTGCAATCGTCCGGATTTTCCAACGTTATGTGAGCTTTTAGGAGCATTAGCCAAAGATCATCAGGTACGTATGGTTTGTCTCTTGGAACTCTGACAAAAATTGTTTTATAGGATTAATTTCAGTAATTATAAAATTTCTATGGAACTGTTTTATTTATCTTGTTTAACAGAAATACTTAAATCTAAAGGAATACGACCAACGACTCTACGTCAACGTTCCTACCGTCAATGAAGAAATGAGTGATTAATTAGCCATCTAGGTACTACCGTCTTCATAGTTATGCAGTGGGACGCCTTTCCATACAGAAAAAAGTACTAGTCATTTAATCATATCTAGGCTAAAAGCCGGCCCCCAAACGCTTTATTTATTAATCAAATCCCCAAAACTTGATATCGGAGACCCGATCGTGATAACAAGATCAACCAATGAAAGACCCTGCAGCCAGAGAGGCAAACAGCTAATTTTGAATTCCATTACAATATGAGTGCTCCAGTTATTTAAACTATAATCCTAATGTAAGTCTAATGTATTTTTATATATCTAGTTAATGGTGAGCAAGAACTCCAGAAGGAAATCTATATAGGCAGAAGGAGTAGATGTGTGTTTACATCACATTAGAGTATATAATCTGCATTTTTATTCAAATATTTCAATTCCAAAATAAAAAGTCAAACCACATGAATAAATTTCCTCTTAGCTTAACTGTCTTCATAGAACATATTCCTGAGAGCTAATCACTATAGATACGCAGTATGGAAAGTACTTATGAGAGCTAGCGCTCATGGAAAAGGGGGAGGGGAAACATAATGTCACGAGAGAGAAGTGGGGAGTGATACTTCCCTACGGACACATAGATTTCCTCCCGAGTCGGTCTGCCTTCTGTTAAGGTTTTATTCGGCTTTTTTGTACAATGCTTGTTTAGGCTTCTTCTGCTTCTTCTGCTTCTAGCTCTGAACTAAGACTAAGACTAACTAAACACTGTGCTTCATGCACTTAAATAAGTGTTGGTCAGATTGAGGAGATGACGTCAAGCAGAAGCTTGATTGGCATCTCCCACAGTCGTTTCCATTGGCTAGCTAAATGTAACACCGCGGTCAAATGTCTGCGCATGCGTAGCACCATGCTAAGGCGCGCCATATTTTTATTTGTAAACATTAGCATATTGTAGGACGGATGAGTTCAAAGTCGATTTATAAGAAATTCCCTGGATATTTAAGCTCAATATTTTCCGTATATACTCTCTGTCATATCCTCAAACTATTCTCGGTTTACACTTTTTTTATTCGTTTTACATTTTGAGAAAAACGCAATGAAAGTTTCCTCCTTCGTGGTTTTAGTAGTAATCGCTACGAGTGTCAGCTTTGTGTGTAGCTACGGTTGTGAAAAAGCACCAAAAAGTCGGTCCCATAAAGATAACTGTTCTACAGAAAGCCTTAATAAGGTAAACTCGAAGTTAGCAAGGGCTGGACAAATTCCAGAAAATTCTAGTCTGACGAAGGCACAAAAATGAGATAGAAAAGGAAGACAATCGCTGCTCTTTTCCTTGCGACCAGCATTCTACAACTTTAGTCCCGATACCTTAAAGAATTTTTCTGCAATTGATGAGCATGGGAAAGGAAAAAATAAACCAGGAACTATGTGGTGTACGAAGTGTAGGAAAGTCGTAGTTAATAGTTAACTGATTCAGTTTTCCCTGACGATGGATTTGTAACCCGAAAGCTCGGAGCAGGAATATAAAACTAAAAAACGTGGATGGAACAAAAAATTAGTAAATTCTATATTTGTAAGGACCTTGTAGTGAAGTGTTCTTTTTGTTTAGAATATTCCAATGCTGTTATTTGAAGGAGGCAGTCTGATGGCCATGCTTGTCATTTTTGAAGCAGAGTACCCTGGTGGTAATTGTTACAATGTGTTATAAATGATGCATCATAGCAGGGTACTCTCCTTCAAAAATGACAAGCATGGCCATCAGAAATGATCTGATTTCACTACTGTTTTTTATTAACTATGGTTTTTACTGGTGTTCAATTTTCTTTAAAAAGAAAATTCTTTTGAGAATCTTGTGGAAGCATTTCAACTTCCATTGTACCACCACAATGATGAAGAAGATTACACACTGTACAACCCTACTTTGATGAAAGACTTTGTCGATGAACATTCTCCTGGACTATTTGACATGATCCTAAATTCTATAATAAAACCTGAAACCAGCAAAGAAAGATGGTACCTTCAAGAACACAGACCTGTTGTTTTTCTCCATATCATTGCTTACTTCAGGTAGTAAATATTACTTTACATTTTTTTCATGTCTAAAATATTCCTTTTACAATGAAGTGTTCAATTTCAATTTTACTATTATTTTAATAAATTTTATTTTAATTTTTTTTTCTTTTTTTTTTTTTTTTTAATATATCAATCTTATATTAATTTTATCAGTCCTAGTTTTTTTCTATTTGTCTGTTTACAGAAACATTCCTTTATGATGCTCTTACTTGATGATTTTCACAATATCTATACCATTAGATTACCAGACACCAGCCTCAAACTGTCTCTTGCCACCCACATGGTCTCCTCTCTTTTAGAAATCCAACCTACTATTCCAGCTATTTGCCTATGTCTACACCTAATATAGTCATAAATGGTATATCTAGAAAATGTGTTTGCACATGTATCATAGGGACTGTTTTGAGCAAACTTTAAAGAAACATTGTCCTCACTGCTCTCAGCCACTCATGAACAAATTGGATAAACTGACAAATTCTTTTAACACATCTCTTCTATTGCCTACAAGTACATCTAACAGTATCAATAATATAAGTAATAATGAGGAAAATGAAACAGTCCAGATAAAGTTCCAGATATAAACAGTCATGGCCCCGACTATTATGAATCCACAGATTGGAAGAACCATGTTGAAACAATTTTAAATACATTTTCTGTCCCTCAACCTTCAAGAAGCTCAAATTCAAGTGCAAACTCTTCTGGCTCTCTATCTGGCCAAGGAACTCATCATGCCCATTTATTATCTATTTCAACTCAATATGGAAAGTTCTGGTTATTTGAAAAGCAGATATCACAGTCCACACTTAATGGAAGGAATGGCTTAACAGCATGCACTTTCATCAATATCATTCTTTCAAAGTGTTATATAGCAAACAGAATGGTTTTACCAATCCCTGACCAAACAATGTCAATATTGTGGCAAATGGTAATCACATCCTGTATCGGACAGGGCAACAACATACATGATCAAGTTACTGGTGGGCGCCCAATTCACTTTTCTGTATCTGAGGCAGTGATATACATCTGTCTAATCATTCATTTCAAGGAATTACTGTTGATGATTCTTTTGATGTGGATTTTATTAATACAAATCCAGCTGTCCCACAGTCTTCACTGGCATTCTTTTTGCAAAGACTTGTCAAGAACCCAATATAGCAGCCATCATTATCATCAATGGCTAAATGTCTGTGTGTTTAATTGGCAAGGCAAATAACATTCTTCTCATGGACAGTCATCTTCATGGCAACTAATTTATGGAGCATTGGTTGGTAAGACCACCCTGCAAGATTTAGATGGATTTTTGATAAATGCAAAACAATTTATAAGCAATATATAAACGATATATTACATGTGTACATAAACTTTTTTTTAAGAAATAATTATATCCATACAAAATCCATCGACATTGATATTACATAATAATAATAATAATAATAACTTTATTAACGTGTCTTTCTTTCTAGCTTACAATTAAGAAACTCATTGGAGACACCTATCTAACCCTAATAAAAACCCTTAAAATCCATAGTTAATTGTTAGTTATTTCCTATTTACATTCCCACCTCAACACCATCTATTCCACCCCCCTCCCCCCCTCCCCCTCACTCTACCCTCTCCCCTCCAATATCCCTAGTACAACTGGTATGTTATACATGAATTATATGTGTAGATAATAAAATAATAGCTGTGTACCACAGGTTTGCACCCCAGCCAAATCAGATGCCCCACGTCTATCCAGACACTCAAACTACTATCAGGACATTTGAGTTCGCTGGAATGGAAAACTGCAGCACACTGCATTACCCATAAAAATTGAATTATTCAATAGAACAAGTAGAGACATGAATTAATTTAGACACAAAAAGCAGTCTTTACACTCCTGAGCAGAGATATAGTCATGGCCAAGTCCAACTTCCTTTCTTGATTTCTAATATATTAATTGATTCAGCCATTTTGAGCGATTTATCAAGCTTTGACCAAATGAAAGGACCTATATATGCCTTATACTGTGCTTCCCATGTGTTATAGTGTTAAATCTTGGTATTGAGAAGTCATCTGAATTTCTAAGGTTATACCTACACTCATTGCCATGGAAAAGGTTTGATAAAGTTTTGATATCTTTACAGTTTTAGTAAAGTTCTTGTTTGTAATTGTAAATTTATTGCTTCGTGGAGTGCTTAATTAAGAATACTTTCTATGGATTCAGTGCTGGCTCTGCAGCCTTTAAAAAGTCAACTAACAATCATATGTATTTGACTTCAATTTAAAAATTTTTGACAAGTATTTTCATTGACTGACGCTTCTTAGCACATAAAGGCTTAAGATAGTATATCATGTCCCAGCGGTACATATCTGCACTGTAGTACGATCGATCGATCCTATAAAATAAAGCATCAACTCACCTTCGGCAATCTTATATAAGATCATTTTCCTTCGGATTTTCTGGTTTCCTTCAAAAAATCAATAGGAATATCCTCTGCTGCGGACATTTTGTGTAATTCACTTATCTTCCACGACATAAAAGGGAAGAAAATCACAAAACAACGTATGCAACAGGGCTGCAATCCGAAAAGATCGAAGAAAACAGTTTACTCATCCAGAAAAACATGTAAGATTATCCGCCATTTTGATTCTAGACCTTCACGCATGCGCAGACGTTTGACCGCGGTGTTGCTAAATGTAAGCATAATAATGATCTAGTTCCCAATCCCCTAGGAGGAATTTGAACTAGTATAAATTTACAATATTTATCGGATCTCTCAAGGATACTGGTCTTCGAGTCTCGATTTTCAAAACGAGTCTCGATTTTCAAAACGAGTCTCGATTTTCAAAACGTGTCTCGATTTCCATGAACGAGTCTCGATCTCTAACGACATGTCTCGATTCCCAAGAACGAGTCTCGATTCAATCGAGGGGGCTTTTAATCGAGGGACGATCGACGATCGAGGAGGCTTTTTGGAAATCGAGGAAGTATTGAGTTCAAACCGAAATACGTACGTTATTTAAAAAAGCAAAGCCTTATATAAAAGCTACCGCTATCCTATTATATTATATATTGAAGAGATATTGATAGAAAACGAGCGCGCGTTGAGTTATACAAGCACGCGAGGAATTGCGTGAGTCCGAGAAAAGTACTATTAATATCATATAGAAAGTAAAATTAAATGTGTCATTATTTTGGCCCGCTTTTCACGTAAATTATGGAGGACTTATTGGATATTTTTTCGTTGTGATTTAATTAAACAAAAATATCCCTGCATAATAATTAAATCCAAAAGTTCTAAATATACTGTAGGGTCGTTTTATGGCAAGACTGGAGGGCTCCTATTTGCAATTGCCTTCAAAAAAACGGGAATAAAAAATGGGAATATGAAAATGTTTTTATGATGAAAAGGTGGAACTTTGGGAGTTGGACTCTTTTCGATTATTTCGAGCCGTTAATCATTCGAAGTAAAAAATTGCACACTTAACACAGACGCGTGATCTGACGCAATGTAAGGACCTCCGTTTTATTTTTTATTAACTTAGTATACAATTATTTATTTATTTTTGTGGCATTAAATTTTTAATAAGAATTCATAGTTGTACAGTATCTTTTTTTTACATAACATGTGCTAATTTAATACTAGTAATTATCTCGCAAATATCAGACTCCTATATTAACAAATCTCGTTTCATATTTCCTACAAACTGTAATTGCTCATATTCAGAATACATATAATATAAAAATGGCAGCAGTACTTTTTTTAAAATGCTGTAATGATATGTGTTACAGAATGTATCCCAATTCCCAATGAAAGTTTTAGTGGACATCAAAGTTTTTCCATGGCATATATATTTGGAAATTATTTTTTTTCATAAGCATGTGTCCTGTCCGTGGAATGTTGTGGTATGGCCTTGATGACGTCCACCAAAACCGAGTTTGTTTGACCGAAAATGAAAAAAAGCCAGTGACGAATTAAGTAGACTAGTTATTCTTCATACGTTTAGCTTTTTCCCTCCTCAATATTCTCCTTCTCTTTTTCGCTGCTTCTTTTGTTTCTTTGTTTTCCCTTTCCTTTTCCCTTCTTTCCCTTTCCTCCCTTTCCTTTTCTTCGTTTTCCCTTGGTTCCCTTTCCTTTTCCCTAATTTCGAATTCCCTTTCTTCCTTTTTTCTCTTTTCACCATTTTTTCTTTCTTTTTCTTGTTGTTTAAGGTTCACAATCAAGTCATCTGTAAATTAAGAAAAAACATCCAACTACATTAATTGTGTACTTATAATTTATTGTTTATACTAATTTTTTAATTTCTTTTTTTGGAATGTTTTGAGGTAATAAGCTTTGTTAATAATTATGAATATAATAGACATATTTTACCATCACAAAGTAGTAAGGTCGAGTCATCTCCTTTATCATATTCATTGGGATCGTTTTCCCTGAAAACCACCTGAAATGGGAAAGAAAAAAATGGGCAGCAACAGAGGCAGTATTCTCTACTATATAAAAAAAGATATAAATAGATAATTATTTGAAAAATAAAATGAAAATATTCAAGAATTAAAACATTCACAGAACCCCGTTCAAAAATCCCCATCAAATTGTACTATTCTACAATATCCACGCCAAGGCATAATACAGACATGCCAGTCCTTCTGCGTGCAAAACTAGCCGTTGTGTTTGACACCCACCAGTCCAGGCCAGTCCCTCCGGATGCAATCTCAGCGTTGTGATTGACACCCTCCGGTCCAGGCATGCTGCAGACATGCCAGTCCCTCCGGGTGCCAACCGTGCTTTGTGCTTGACACCCTCCGGTCCAGGCATGCTGCAGACATGCCAGTCCCTCCGGGTGCCAACCCTGCTTTGTGCTTGACACCCTCCGGTCCAGGCATGCTGCAGACATGCCAGTCCCTCCGGGTGCCAACCGTGCTTTGTGCTTGACACCCTCCGGTCCATGCCTGTCCCTCCGGGTGCCAACCCTGTGTTGTGCTTGACACCCTGCGGTCCATGCCTGTCCCTCCGGGTGCCAACCCTGTGTTGTGCTTGACACCCTCCGGTCCATGCCTGTCCCTCCGGGTACAAACCTGGCTTTCCGCTTGACACCCTCTGGTCCAGGCATGCTGCAGACATGCCAGTCCCTCAGGGTGCCAAACTTAAGCGGCCATTTTCCAGTCCCAAAGCATGCCCTTAACTTATGCTCACACCTTGAGGTTCAAGCATTCAAAGATGATGCCCTCCTCACCAAGTGTTTAAAAAAGTAAAGAAAACTCAACCCTGAAACTGCATAAGTACAAAAGCACTTACCTCCTTCTCTTCACTGTCAGGAACATAATGCGGCTGTTGAAAAAGAATAATAACGTAATAAATTTAATATGCCTTTTAAAGTTTCTAACCAATCTATCAAGTTTGACCTTTAACAAAATTATTTACTGGATTAGTGCTGGCTGAGGTATGAAATTCAAATTCAAGGAGTATTCAGGTACATGTTCATCTATAAACTAAGCCATCTAGACAGTGTTTGGACCAACGTTCAATTAATTTCCAGTTTGCTAGAATAATTGTAGGCCGACCAATATGGAAACACATTGAAAAATATGGGATGGCTAGTTCTATTTAAGAACTATGCAAAAAAGTAAATTTTAAATTAAATTGTGTTTTTGTAATACTCACATCTACCAATAGTTTACTTTGTTTCTTTTTCCTATGAACATCGCAATAAAATTATTATTATAAAATTACAGCAACAACAAAAACATTAATAATAATGAAATGTATGCTTTATTGTTAGCTGAAAAAAACTAAATGTTCCTACAATCTAGTCTTCACTCAAGAAAACTTGCCCTTCAATATTCCATATTCAAGCCTTCCCAGGCTCTTAATTTTTTTTGGGGAGGGGGGGGGGGGGGGGGAAGAATATAAATGTTTAAAAAAAAAATACTTACTTCAGTTGGGGTTTGCGTCTAGAATATTGTAATTCCTCCATTGCATTTACAAATCTTTGTGTATATACAAACCCTTCAACAAAAAAGTGACCATTCCATTATTAATGAAGTCAAATATATTTTATAAATATTTATATTATACAAAAAGTGTAAATAATAATCACTGTACCATGCAAACTTACCAGTTTGTATCAACTTTATTTCCATTTCATGTTTATTCAAAGGGAAGCAAAGGATTAACTTCCCTTTTCCTTTCATGGAGAACTTTCTGTAAACTACATTAGGATCCAGATTGAAAAGAAATTCATTTTATAAATCGGTTATGAAACACTAGTTTAATTTCATATAAATGAATGGCCATGGTTTATATACCCAACTTTTTTCCCCCTGCACAATTCCACTGCTATACGTTATAGTAATAATAAAAAGTTGAGTTATACACTGTGAAAACATGAAAAAACGAAAAAAGTACGTTCTTTCATCTTTTCACGGTGTATAATTCAACTTTTTATCATTACTGTTTCATTAGAAACACCGAGGCATCTCACACTAGATTTTAGCTAGTTATCTCGCCTTATATTACAATAGTGAGTGCCAGTAACAGCATTTCAATGACTGTAAATCACTGTGCATATAGCTATTGAACATTGTTTTTTTATGGAACGTACCATTGCTTTCTCTATTATACTAATAATCAACAAATAATTTTTTCTTACGTTCTTCACTTGCATGGGAGCCTTCCTGTATGAAGACAATTAGCGGAAAGTCGCCTTCCATTTCTTCAGCAGAATTACTGAGTGATCTAGTAGTGATAGTCGTTTGTTACTAAATGTACTGTCCAATAAATTTTATATTCACAAGCATGATAAGAACAAAAACATATATCTGCAACAACATGCTGTGCAAGTTTTTTTGAAATGGCTTCCAAAAATTTGTCTTTGTTAAAATATATTTCATTGATGTCTAAATGGGAAGTTTTGACTGGATGGACATTTTTGTCAGCCCATACATTCGACAATGTCACCAGTCATATATCATGCTCATATCAAAATAATTGTGCCCTCAGAGCACTATATATAGTACCTTAAGAATTTGTGGAGATCTTCATTCTCCTCCTCAGCAATCAGAAACAACATTGGCCTCTGTAGATGGAAGGCTTGGAGACATGCCTGAACATGAAAATAGCATTATTTATACACTTTGGTGACATACATTATATAACTATGGAGAAAAAAACCTATAACTACCTCATCCAGATCATCCACAGGAAGGATGACAAGCCCACTGACTTCATTCAGTCTATCCAATGCTGAAGCTGGTTGAAGGAAAAAATAAAAAGGGAAGGTGAAAAATATAACAAAGCATTAGTAACAGTAAAGGAAAACAATTAAAAACTATTACTTTCAAAATAGAATTGATATGGTGTACATATGTACCTGACTCATTTATATGACTGAATATGCTGCTTTCTTTTATTTCACCAACTGAAGTAACGAAGCAGAATAAAAAAATTAATAAACTGGAATAACAAAATAAAAACTGGTGTTACAAGCTTTTAATTGTAATACCTAAAAAAATAACAGCTGTACTTAAACAGAGTTGGAACATTATGGAGATTATGGAGAATAAGGACTTTGGATGACTATATTTGTAATATTTAGAATTTTGGTTTCAAGATGGCTGCTTCTGTCATACAGCACGTATCAATTTCACTTTTTGCCAAATTTCCTGACTTTCAAGTGAGAGCTAGTCGTTCATCAAACATCTGAATTATCTGTCTTTTACATATTTGTCCACACAGTCACTACTATGCACATGCAAGCTTTTTGCTGCAAAACAAATATTTCAAAGTCCATGGTAAAGCAAAGGATTCTCAATTTCTGTCAACTAACATGGCATGCAGCATATGAACACTGACATAGCGAACCTTAACACATTGTGGCCTATTAAAGCATGAATCATGATCACCCACTTACCAACCAATCCTTCATCACGATCCTGAACAAATTGCACCTGGTTAGGATCTAATCAAAGCAATTCAAAAGATATAAATCAATGAATGGTGACTCTTTCTTTAAGAGAACTGGGTCTTCTATTTAAAAAAAACATATGAAAGGGCTGAATTGAATATGTTATTAAAAACACTGTAAATGTTCAGTTCAGTTCCAGGAAAATCATTCGGATTTCTCACACAAAACTTCCTATGAACAGTACATATTATAGGACCTTTAGGGCTGTTGTTGCAAAAAGTGCTTACAGATGCAGGGTTGTCAATAACATTTTTGGTGGGTGGGTATGAAATTGAAATAGGTGGCTGACACTCACACACAATGGGAACCGAATTGGTTGAACAGGTGGTACAATCTGCTGGTTGCTGGCTTATATTGACATCAATAAGATGAGCATTTTAAACATGTTTAGGTTTCTGCTTCTTGAAGGGTAAAGTTAACTATTGCACAGGTATGTAGCTGGTCTCTACTAAGCTGGTGACCTTCCGATCTAGATATCACTGTTGTTGCTATGTTTAGAATGATATTTTGCTAGTTTTATAGCTGATATTAAATTCCTTTCTTGTAACTGAAGTCTATCAATCCCACAATAACTTGAAATATGCATCTTAAAGTAACCATGGAACTTGTTATTGCACGTCTAATGTAACTAAGCCTATACCATTACTTACATGATGGAGATGGCAATTGCGTTGCAGGACTGTTTGCAGCTGCTAATTAAAGGGAAATAAAAATACGAAAAAATATTATTATAAATATATTCTGCATAGTTGATTAGAAGTCTGTTAGCAAAAACAAAATTGTAACTTTATTTAACTTACGTGAAGTTGATTCATCTAGCCACGGTGAAGATGAACCTGAAAATGGTAGACGAAATATAACATAACATCATTAAAATCAATGATGTACTGTACCAATGTAAATGTTACAAACTTTTTTATTTTTTTGCAAGTTTTTATTTCTTTATTGGCCCTGCAGTGTTGGTAATGTTTATCCTATGACCAGTGATTTGACTAGATCACTCAGTAATTCTGCTGAAGAAATGGAAGGCGACTTTCCGCTAATTGTCTTCATACAGGAAGGCTCCCATGCAAGTGAAGAACGTAAGAAAAAATTATTTGTTGATTATTAGTATAATAGAGAAAGCAATGGTACGTTCCATAAAAAAACAATGTTCAATAGCTATATGCACAGTGATTTACAGTCATTGAAATGCTGTTACTGGCACTCACTATTGTAATATAAGGCGAGATAACTAGCTAAAATCTAGTGTGAGATGCCTCGGTGTTTCTAATGAAACAGTAATGATAAAAAGTTGAATTATACACCGTGAAAAGATGAAAAAACGTACTTTTTTCGTTTTTTCATGTTTTCACAGTGTATAACTCAACTTTTTATTATTACTATAACGTATAGCAGTGGAATTGTGCAGGGGGAAAAAAGTTGGGTATATAAACCATGGCCATTCATTTATATGAAATTAAACTAGTGTTTCATAACCGATTTATAAAATGAATTTCTTTTCAATCTGGATCCTAATGTAGTTTACAGAAAGTTCTCCATGAAAGGAAAAGGGAAGTTAATCCTTTGCTTCCCTTTGAATAAACATGAAATGGAAATAAAGTTGATACAAACTGGTAAGTTTGCATGGTACAGTGATTATTATTTACACTTTTGTATAATATAAATATTTATAAAATATATTTGACTTCATTAATAATGGAATGGTCACTTTTTTGTTGAAGGGTTTGTATATACACAAAGATTTGTAAATGCAATGGAGGAATTACAATATTCTAGACGCAAACCCCAACTGAAGTAAGTATTTTTTTTTTAAACATTTTTTTTCTTCCCCTCCCCCCCCCCCCCCCCTCCCCAAAAAAAATTAAGAGCCTGGGAAGGCTTGAATATGGAATATTGAAGGGCAAGTTTTCTTGAGTGAAGACTAGATTGTAGGAACATTTAGTTTTTTTCAGCTAACAATAAAGCATACATTTCATTATTATTAATGTTTTTGTTGTTGCTGTAATTTTATAATAATAATTTTATTGCGATGTTCATAGGAAAAAGAAACAAAGTAAACTATTGGTAGATGTGAGTATTACAAAAACACAATTTAATTTAAAATTTACTTTTTTGCATAGTTCTTAAATAGAACTAGCCATCCCATATTTTTCAATGTGTTTCCATATTGGTCGGCCTACAATTATTCTAGCAAACTGGAAATTAATTGAACGTTGGTCCAAACACTGTCTAGATGGCTTAGTTTATAGATGAACATGTACCTGAATACTCCTTGAATTTGAATTTCATACCTCAGCCAGCACTAATCCAGTAAATAATTTTGTTAAAGGTCAAACTTGATAGATTGGTTAGAAACTTTAAAAGGCATATTAAATTTATTACGTTATTATTCTTTTTCAACAGCCGCATTATGTTCCTGACAGTGAAGAGAAGGAGGTAAGTGCTTTTGTACTTATGCAGTTTCAGGGTTGAGTTTTCTTTACTTTTTTAAACACTTGGTGAGGAGGGCATCATCTTTGAATGCTTGAACCTCAAGGTGTGAGCATAAGTTAAGGGCATGCTTTGGGACTGGAAAATGGCCGCTTAAGTTTGGCACCCTGAGGGACTGGCATGTCTGCAGCATGCCTGGACCAGAGGGTGTCAAGCGGAAAGCCAGGTTTGTACCCGGAGGGACAGGCATGGACCGGAGGGTGTCAAGCACAACACAGGGTTGGCACCCGGAGGGACAGGCATGGACCGCAGGGTGTCAAGCACAACACAGGGTTGGCACCCGGAGGGACAGGCATGGACCGGAGGGTGTCAAGCACAAAGCACGGTTGGCACCCGGAGGGACTGGCATGTCTGCAGCATGCCTGGACCGGAGGGTGTCAAGCACAAAGCAGGGTTGGCACCCGGAGGGACTGGCATGTCTGCAGCATGCCTGGACCGGAGGGTGTCAAGCACAAAGCACGGTTGGCACCCGGAGGGACTGGCATGTCTGCAGCATGCCTGGACCGGAGGGTGTCAATCACAACGCTGAGATTGCATCCGGAGGGACTGGCCTGGACTGGTGGGTGTCAAACACAACGGCTAGTTTTGCACGCAGAAGGACTGGCATGTCTGTATTATGCCTTGGCGTGGATATTGTAGAATAGTACAATTTGATGGGGATTTTTGAACGGGGTTCTGTGAATGTTTTAATTCTTGAATATTTTCATTTTATTTTTCAAATAATTATCTATTTATATCTTTTTTTATATAGTAGAGAATACTGCCTCTGTTGCTGCCCATTTTTTTCTTTCCCATTTCAGGTGGTTTTCAGGGAAAACGATCCCAATGAATATGATAAAGGAGATGACTCGACCTTACTACTTTGTGATGGTAAAATATGTCTATTATATTCATAATTATTAACAAAGCTTATTACCTCAAAACATTCCAAAAAAAGAAATTAAAAAATTAGTATAAACAATAAATTATAAGTACACAATTAATGTAGTTGGATGTTTTTTCTTAATTTACAGATGACTTGATTGTGAACCTTAAACAACAAGAAAAAGAAAGAAAAAATGGTGAAAAGAGAAAAAAGGAAGAAAGGGAATTCGAAATTAGGGAAAAGGAAAGGGAACCAAGGGAAAACGAAGAAAAGGAAAGGGAGGAAAGGGAAAGAAGGGAAAAGGAAAGGGAAAACAAAGAAACAAAAGAAGCAGCGAAAAAGAGAAGGAGAATATTGAGGAGGGAAAAAGCTAAACGTATGAAGAATAACTAGTCTACTTAATTCGTCACTGGCTTTTTTTCATTTTCGGTCAAACAAACTCGGTTTTGGTGGACGTCATCAAGGCCATACCACAACATTCCACGGACAGGACACATGCTTATGAAAAAAAATAATTTCCAAATATATATGCCATGGAAAAACTTTGATGTCCACTAAAACTTTCATTGGGAATTGGGATACATTCTGTAACACATATCATTACAGCATTTTAAAAAAAGTACTGCTGCCATTTTTATATTATATGTATTCTGAATATGAGCAATTACAGTTTGTAGGAAATATGAAACGAGATTTGTTAATATAGGAGTCTGATATTTGCGAGATAATTACTAGTATTAAATTAGCACATGTTATGTAAAAAAAGATACTGTACAACTATGAATTCTTATTAAAAATTTAATGCCACAAAAATAAATAAATAATTGTATACTAAGTTAATAAAAAATAAAACGGAGGTCCTTACATTGCGTCAGATCACGCGTCTGTGTTAAGTGTGCAATTTTTTACTTCGAATGATTAACGGCTCGAAATAATCGAAAAGAGTCCAACTCCCAAAGTTCCACCTTTTCATCATAAAAACATTTTCATATTCCCATTTTTTATTCCCGTTTTTTTGAAGGCAATTGCAAATAGGAGCCCTCCAGTCTTGCCATAAAACGACCCTACAGTATATTTAGAACTTTTGGATTTAATTATTATGCAGGGATATTTTTGTTTAATTAAATCACAACGAAAAAATATCCAATAAGTCCTCCATAATTTACGTGAAAAGCGGGCCAAAATAATGACACATTTAATTTTACTTTCTATATGATATTAATAGTACTTTTCTCGGACTCACGCAATTCCTCGCGTGCTTGTATAACTCAACGCGCGCTCGTTTTCTATCAATATCTCTTCAATATATAATATAATAGGATAGCGGTAGCTTTTATATAAGGCTTTGCTTTTTTAAATAACGTACGTATTTCGGTTTGAACTCAATACTTCCTCGATTTCCAAAAAGCCTCCTCGATCGTCGATCGTCCCTCGATTAAAAGCCCCCTCGATTGAATCGAGACTCGTTCTTGGGAATCGAGACATGTCGTTAGAGATCGAGACTCGTTCATGGAAATCGAGACACGTTTTGAAAATCGAGACTCGTTTTGAAAATCGAGACTCGAAGACCAGAATCCTTGAGAGATCCATTGACGTATAGTATGTTGTCCCTAAGACTTGTGACAATTACAATTAAGACTAAAGGAAGAATAAAAAATAGAACATTAGTGAACATAATGAGTGCAATCCTACGTGCTACGCGGTTTTCTCTTTGTAGTTGTACGGTCTTCTGGTTAGTCTTTCGGAAATCCAAATCCAAATAAGCATATAAGGACATTGCAAGGATATACAGCACGACTCCAATACCTCCAACATATTTAAGTACATCTATATTGTTAGTGTTTTGTAACGGGATGCACATGCTGTCTGTTTTATTCGAGAATTTCGGGGAAATCATGAAACTGACCGCCAGTGAAATTGACAAACCCCAGACAATTACCATGGCAATACAACACATTCCCTTAGTGATTCTGATGTGTGGTCTCATGCAGTATACAACAGCTAAGTACCTTTCTAATGTCATTATGAACGACATTAAAGGGCTTGAAATTTGTCCAACAAGGAAGAAAAGACCAACGACTTTGCAGTACTGTGTGAAAGCAGAGTATTGAGTAGCATCCATGATTTGTCTTGTCCAGGCAATAATGATCATATAAATGCTGATGAAAAGGTCTCCTACAGCAATATTAGCCACAAGAACATGCGGTACAGACTCTCGCAGAACTCTGCTTCTTAAAGTTGTCATAATAACAAACAGATTTAAAACCAAAGCAAAAATCCCTTCTACCAAAGTCATGATATGAATTCGTCCAATCGCGTTCCAGCAATACGATGTTTCTAAATTTCTAACGAAATACCATGAGTTTTGTTCCTTTATATGAGAAAAATTACGTTTAGGGTTGATTCTATAGCTACGCGATAAGGTTCAAGCCTCCTGCAATGAAAATAAAAGCCACTTTCATCGATGATATTCCAGTAGCTGACATCACGGAAAAAGAGCTTATTCTGCCAACAGTCATTCGGTCTTAATAATAGGACATTTGGATGAATGTTTTCTTTAATAGACGGTGAAATTGTTTCCACAAAGATAGATGTATTTTCTAATGTTTTTATGATATTTCTTCTAACTAGATAGCATTTGAATAGCCGCCAGTGATAACCCTTTGGCTTGTGCATTAATAATAAATCGATAGTCGTTAAGTTTGGTAGAGACAGAATTTGTTGATCTGGCTTCCAATAAACATTTTGTGCAATGTTCAACATGACGAGATTTGGTAGCTCTTCATGGTGAATCAACGTTGTTTCCCACTGTTTGATAATGTTATCTTGGAGATTCCTGTTTCAAAAAATGTTACAATGAAAGTTATTATTCAGTGGATCAAAACAAAAGCAGTATTTATAAAAGGTTGTGACACCACTAAAGAAATTAGTTAACCGACAATCAGGTACCCCATCAACAACGCATTATTAGTGTCACTTACAATTCCCGTAGTTTTGCAAGTCCTGCAAATGCTCCTTCACTAATGGCGTTAGTGTTGTTAGAAGATAATGATCTGTACAGATATACATACATACATACTTTATTACTTTATCCCTTTACAGGGCTTTTCAGAAGCATTGACAAATACAAATTACAATATGATATAAAAGTTAAATATAAATGCAAATACAAGTTTAAATCTACTAAGATAAAATATACTATTGCCTTCAAAAAGGCTCGTGACAAGAAAAACACATACATAAACACACGTGCCACTGCAGCACCTAAGGTGCTGACTATAGGTAAAATCAATAGCATATGTGCTCATTCACGCAAATCTCAAATCAAAACATTTAGACATGGATGCATATTCATAAGGTAAGCTCAAAATGGAAGCTCCATAAAGAGAGAATTAAGAAATAGAAACAAGGCTTATCAATACTCACAGGTAAATTAGATTTAAATAGTTTTTGCACGAGTGTTGGGGGATAAACTGAATATTGTTCCTAGAAACATTTCTTAAATGAAGAAAAATCAACAATATTCATTATTGCACTGAATTATAAGAATAATGAATATAATATTTCACAATCATAAGAAACGTATTCGAGTAGTATAGGGGATGGGGGTTCCAGCGCAACGACCACCGGAGGATTACCCGCCTAAAGTACCCCCCTCGATTCGTACCGCGATTACCCGCATCCCGCGTCTATGTAAAATATGTTAGTCTATATATGGAGTGCGAAGATTGTAAGAGAACTTTTAAGAAAGAAGTGGACTTGAAGAAGCATTTGAAGATGAAGACGAAATGTATGAGTAGCTATGATTGTGGATGTGGTAAGAAGTTTGAGACTAAGGTTAAATTGTTTTGGCATTGTCAGGATTGTGAGTATGACTACGACGATCTGAAAAGGGTCTGGAATTAGGTATAAGATATTTCCTATTATATAGATGGAATCCCAAAGCAATTTCGAAACGGTGCCAATACCCGGTAACGGTGAGATTGATGTTAGACAGTTTTGGCGCCAGTCAGAAAGGAAGGTCAAGAGAACGCTTCGAAAAGGCATAGAAGAATTAGGAGCCCTGAAAGCGAGTATAATGGTAGAAGTAAGTTTATCAAAAGATGAGGCAACGACGACAGCAATGCTGCGATCAAAGTCGTTAGTGATATTAGAGTCCACGAATCTGGATAGGTCACTCAGCGAAGCCTTAGAAGCAATAATGGAATCGCTGTCTAACTACACGAAAGAAGGATCAGGTTGGACAGTGGAGGAGGTAGAAGGTATGGAGGTTAGCATGGCAAGGTACGTGCCAATACGAGGAGGAAGTTACGTACCCCTACCAACGTGGGTAGAAAGGAAGAAAGCCATAGTCAACGTAAAAAATGACGACAACCGCTGCTTTATGTGGGCAATACGATCCGCGCTGTATCCAGTAGATAAGGATCCCTGTAGGACAAGTAAGTATCCCACAGACGATTTAGAGTGGGATGGTGTGGAATTTCCCATGCAGTTGATAGACATCCCCATATTTGAGGAAATAAACGATTTAGCAATTAACGTTTATGGAGTCAGAGACCAAACGATAGTACCACTAGTGTTGTCAAAGAGTAAAGGAGAACGAATACACCTTTTCTACCACGGCGGACATTATTCGTGGGTTAAACATATTAGCAGACTGTTTTACAGACACACCAAACACAAAGGTAAGAAATACTTCTGCGATTGCTGCTTATTATCCTTTACCAGCGTTAAAGCTCTAAAGGAACACGATGAAATATGTCGCGGAGTCGAAGAAGTGGCGCAACGGATCCAGATGCCCACAGATAAGAACCTATCCTACTCAGACCATCAAAAGCAGATGCAGGTGCCTTACGTGATATATGCAGACTTTGAAGCGTTGATAACTAAGGAAGAGCAGAAAAGTGGTGCCACGAATAAGGTGGGATTACACGAGATCTGCTCCTTTGGTTACATAGTAGTCAGATCAGACGGTAAGGCTGACCCTCCTGTAATTTACCGAGGTAAGAACGCAGCTAATGAGTTTCTAGAAGCATTGCGAGAAGAGGAGGAAGAGATAAGAGAACAATTAAGACACCCAAAGAAGATGGTATTTACCAAAGAGAACCAGGAGGCTTTTACCAAGGCAAAGAAATGCCACATTTGCCAACATACGCTTCTCCAGTTTGGAAGACGAGCCAAGAAAGCGTGGGATGAAGATGGAAAGTATTTAGGAGAAGCTCATTTTAAATGCGGGAAGTATGCTAAGAAGGGTGAGAAGCCGGGAAAGCCCTCCACGCATTGCATTCACTGCCACAAAGCATTTGTTGAGGATTTCTATGTGGATAAGGTTAGAGATCACTGCCACATCACGGGTAAATACAGAGGTGCGGCTCATTGGAAATGTAATATAAACTTCAAAGTAGATCCAGAAATGGAAATACCCGTATTCTTTCACAATTTAAGGGGTTACGACAGTCACTTACTCTTACAAGGAACAGACGGCTCCGAAGTAAAGTGCATACCCAACAACAAAGAAAGGTACATGTCCGTAACCGTAGGCAAGCTGAAGTTCTTAGACTCGCAGCAGTTCATGGCGGACTCCTTAGCAAACTTGGTTAAATACAACACGGAGTTCCCCATTTCCAGTCAATACGGCGCGGAAAGGAAAGGAGTCTACCCATACGAATACATGGACTCCTGGGAGCGATTCGAAGAGCCCCTACCACCCAAAGAGAGATTCTACAGCACCCTAAACGAGTCTGGTATAAAGGACGAGGAGTACCAGCATGCGTTAGATGTGTGGGAAAAGTACTCCTGTGAGAATATGGGAGAATACCACGACATCTACCTACGTTCAGACGTAGTGCTGCTCGCAGATGTTTTCCAAAGCTTTCGAAAGATGGCAATGGAATACTACGGGTTGGATCCAGCGAACTTCTACACGGCTCCTGGACTTAGTTGGAGTGCGCTTCTAAAGAAGACAAACGCGCAACTGGATCTCCTAACGGAATACGACATGTACCGCTTTATGGAAGACGGTATCCGCGGCGGTGTTTGCGGACCCAGCAGACGATACGCAAAAGCGAACAATCCCACGGTGGAGTACGACCCGGAGAAGCCAACCACATACATATTCTACTTAGACGCAAACAACCTCTACGGTTGGGCAATGTCGCAGTACTTACCTGTACGCGACTTCGAATGGGACAACATAAAGCCCATAGAGTTTTACCTAAACGTAGGTAAAGAAGACGACAAAGGTTACGTGCTGGAGGTGGACCTGGAATACCCAGAGCACTTGCACGACGCGCACAATGAGTTCCCATTAGCACCAGAAGCAATAGAAATACCATTTAAGCAGCTGAGTCCGCTGCAGAGGGAAATGTGCCCTGGCTACAAACCCTACAGGAAGCTAACGATGAACCTGATGGACAAGCGAAAGTACGTGGTGCATTACCGCAACCTGCAGTTCTATGTGCGCCACGGCTTACGCGTGAAGAAGATCCATCGCGTTTTGAAGTTCACGCAGGAACCATGGATGCGCTCCTACATTGACTTTAACACACAAAAGCGCACGCAGGCAAAGAATGACTTCGAAAAGAACCTGTTTAAACTAATGAACAATAGCGTATTTGGTAAGACAATGGAGAACATCCGCAAGCGCGTAAGCATAAAGATAGCCAGCACCAGGGAGGAAGCAGAAGCATACGTATCACAGCCTGGATTCGTTAGATACGTAGAAATGTTAAACTTCTACGTGATTCACATGAAGAAAGCGAATCTATTCCTGAATAAACCCGTATACACGGGGTTTACAGTGTTAGACCTATCAAAACTGCTGATGTATGAGTTTTACTACGACAAGCTAAAACCGAAATACGGTGATAAGTGCCGCCTCTTATACACCGACACCGATTCCTTGATACTAGAGGTGCAGACGGAAGACATTTACGAAGACTGTGTTCCCGACATCGATGAATACGACACCAGCGATTACCCACGCGACCACTTTCTTTACTCCCCTAAAAACAAGAAAGTAATCGGGAAAATGAAGGATGAGATGAAAGGAAAACCCATCGTGGAATACGTGGGCCTGAAACCCAAGATGTACAGCGTGCTAAAGCTGGACGGTGTAGAAAAGAAAGCTAAAGGCGTAAAAAAGTACGTGGTTAAGAAGGACATAACCCACGATTCATACTTAAAGGTCCTGCGTACGCGTAAGGAACAGCGACATAAAATGAACAGCCTGCGCAGCTACGGACATCAAATACACAACGTTACACAGGAGAAGGTGTCACTGTCTGCATTTGACGGTAAGAGGTGGATGTGTGATGATGGTATCCATACGATAGCATTCGGACATCACACGATAAGCAGTTCTTCCATGACGAACCCACGTGTGGGGCCATCGTGAAGATAATACAAGATGGGCTGACCCTTCTTAGCTATCGCACTTCGGATCTGGTAAGTTTCCAAAGACCAATTAGGATCCGTAGCTCTTTTGGATCCTCCTTCTAATTCACCCGGCTCATAGAGATATCGAACCGTGACATTACCTAATCTTTTTTCATGGGGGAAGACCGCCCTCGAACTTCTGACGTAGGACTTGTGTTCCACGTGTTTCTTTTTTATGGCATCCCTGGGTTTTATTCCCGTAGCCCTGGCCGCCTCGTTGTTCAAAGCCACGATGACCTGGGGGAGCCTCTGAGTCCATTCTCTGTTGCGTTTGGATGGATCTTCCAGCTCTTTCCAATACTGGTACCCAAAGAGACGCTCGGCCAGGGTCTTATTGAATCTTTCGACGATGCTCTGACCCCTGTGGTACTCTGCTTCGGCTCTCCTAATCTTAGTGCTGTGGTCTTTCAGGGTCTTAGTAACCACGCCCATAAACTCTGTTCCCGCATCCACTTGCAGCAGCTTGGGCCATTTCAAGATGCGCTTATAAATCCTACCTAGGGCTTCTGCGACTTCCCCAGAATCCTTGCTGGTTATGGGTTCGGCGTCCTTATATCTGCTTGCGATATCAACTACGGTCAAAGCGTATCTATAGGTCTTCTTTCTCACCTTGTCGTGCGGTAAGAAGAGCAAATCCGCCTGATGAACTTCATTGGGGGTATTTACGGTAAAGCTGGGCCTGGGAATGTACTTAGGCACGGGAAGATAAACCTGCCAGAGGGTTTGTTTTTTCAACCAGTTCTTAGCCGTTTCATCTGATACCCTGGCCGCGGTCGCGAGTTTTTTAATAGCTGACGCTCCTTTCCAATAGCCTTCAGGCCCATAGTAAATCCTTTTAAGTTTGTCCTCAGTTCGGCCCATTATATGAATAGAATCGCGCTTCGCTTGATTCAAGCGAAGGATAAAACAAGATTGATCTTGCGTCCGTTAAAATCCACCGTCTTTCCGTCCACTTTAATGGTGATGTTTATGCTTTCTACCAAATTAGATAAATCATAGCTCAAAGAAATGGGAGTGTATTCTACCAGGTCAAATGGATTACCTTTTGGTAGAAACTTGGACATAAGAGAAGACTTTTCTCCATTATTGTAACTATGGACCAAGTCGCAATAGACTTCGTAAGAGGATGCGACTTTCCATTTTACATCATATGTACTGCCGCTATTTATCGTGGTACTAGTAAGACCCAGGAGTTCTACCAATGAACTGTCCTTCAAATTAGCGCTCCCACTATTTTTTTTGAATGTCATTTCATGGGGTAATCCTGTGGTAAGAGTATATCCATGCTTTGCTAGCTCCTTAGCCAGTGTTATAGGTGTGTATTGGGAATCTGGTATTTTTGGTTTGGCGGCATTGTCAACGACAAAGCCATCAATTAAATTATACCAAGAATTGTACAAAGAGCAACTAACCAACCGAACCCTTTCCGCGCGGATGGGAGGATTCAGATAAGTGGTAAAGTCATTCTTGTCGCTTTCCAAAAAGACGATCATTATATTAGATACGCCAAGGCCACGCCTCCTGCCAGCCCTGCGACTCCTACGAAGACCAACTCACTATTTTTTTGTTTCTTAGAAGGCTGGTAGTAATTCTTAAAGTCAGGCTTCTTTAACACCACTGTTGGGTGCGCCTGCGAATAAAGTTTGAAGGCGTAGTCTGTGTTTTCGAAGTTCTTATCCGCCTGCATTTTGTCTTGGTAATTCTTATCCAACCAATCCCTGTAGGCTTGTCTTTTTTTATTCCAAGCCGCCACGTCCCGCTGATATTTCTCCAGCGCTAAGTCGTGCCTTTTTCTTTCGGCGTTAGATTCTGCGTTTTTATCACCGCTAACTAATTTATCCAGATATCTACCGCCATAATTAGCTCCTGTAAATGCTAAAGCTGGAATAACTCCACCTGCGACTAAGCTAACCATTATATGTTAGGCAGGTACTTTTCCTTTCGTAGGTAATCCTTTAGCATGATAGCCCCGCCAACGGCAGCGGTCATCTTAGCAAAATTAGCGAAGCTCTTGCTTGGGTCTTCAGTAAAGTCTTCTTTGAGCACTTTCTTACCTACCCAACCAATACCCGCAACAATAGAGGTAATGATAGCTGCTCCTTCAACAGTTTTCAACAACGCGGTCGACATTATATTACAAAGCGAGAAGGTCATTCCATTTCAGGGATTTTGTTTTTTCTGACCTCCACAGGTGCGTGATATGTTGGGGTCTCCCACTTTACTTCTGGCTTCATATTCCGCCATTGTAAGTAAAAGCTGCCTGCTGCTATAGCAATTCCTAACGCGCCGATGACATAGCCGGGATTCCAAAAGGATTCGCTTTCGTCCTCCACCTTTTCTTCTTTTTTGGCTTTGTTCTTCCTGTTCATCTCCGCGAGCTTCTTTCCCGCGGCAACTCTGCCTGCAGATTTAGGCTTGGTAATCTTCTGCTCCTCCTGAGGTTGTTCTTCGGTGCCACTCATCTTATATCTAAGGACTTGAAGGACTTGATAATAACTTGACGGCGACTTGACAATGACTTAAGGATGACTTGATTAAGTACTTAAGGACGACTTGGCAATGACTTGACTAAGTACTTGAGAATGACTTAAGACGACTTGACTAAGTACTTGACAATGACTTGACTAAGTACTTAAGACGACTTGACAATGACTTGACTAAGTACTTAAGGATGACTTGACTAAGTACTTGACAATGACTTGACTAAGTACTTGACTAAGTACTTAAGACGACTTAAGGACGACTTGACTAAGTACTTGAGGCGACTTGATCATCAGCAAGTGCTGCCTGGAAGACCTTTTCGACTTCTCTATCCTTCTTGAAGTCCTTCCAAGATGTTCCGAAGGAACCTAGTACCTCCTTCAAGTTGACGTGCTGAGCTACGTGAAGTGCCGCAGAGGCTACTGCCATTAACTTACCGCACTTCAAAGACAACCACCCGCAGGTTATTTTAAGTTCTTGGGCAATGACATAGTCATCTCTTATGTCCTTCTGTAGTTGCTCCACGTCGTCTATGGGCAGTGCAAGTCCAAGCAATTTAGTCGCAAGTCGGATAGCGGAGTCTGCGACGGCGTCCGTGGTCTTACTTGCAAGGGCAGCCTCGTACCTCTTATGGAACTTTTTGACTTCATCTTCTGACAACTTGTTAACTTGCTCATGGGTAAGTTCCTTGCCTATCATTTCTTTACACTTCCCCGAAGACACAAGGATGTTGAGTTGTTCCTTGAGGTTACTTTCGTCTAACTGTGTGGGGACTTCATCTAAGAGCTGCTCAATCTCCATATATGTTAACGTTATAAGGAAACCTTAAAGTGAATATCATCTTGGAATGTTGATGCGTCTTTAAATACCGCATGTATTCATACAACTGTTCCTTGGATATTTCACCGCCGTAGTCGCTTAAGATGGTTTCCAGGTCAGACTTACTGGGTGTATAAAATACGACCAGGGAGCCTATGTTTTCCCTGAAGGGTTTAGAGACACTGGTAAGCTGCTGCGAGAGCAACCAAACACTAATATTGTCATGTCTGCCGCTGAACGCGAGCTTCACTAATTCGGAAGTGCGCTTTTTTACGTCGTCCCCGCAGGCAATGTCATCCAGTATGAGCAAGGTTTGCGTATCTTTAGGGAATTGCTTGTGCCAGAACTTCAAATGGTTGGATAACTCATTAGGGTCTAATATGTCCACAAAGAAGTCGTCATCTTTCACTCCTATGCCTTCCCAGGTGCGGTTATTCACGTAGGTGGGGCATAATAACACTATGTAGTCGAAGCGGTATCTAAAGGGTCCTAATAGCTGCTCCACGATGAACTGGGTCTTTCCGCAGCCGGTGGGTCCTACTATCAGAGCATTACAAGGCATGTGATCTGGATTCATATATAGATGGAGCCAGTGGAAGCAGTAATAAGGATTACCGCCGACGCAAAGGATAAAAAAAACACCATAGAAATACAAAGGGAAGAAATAGATCGGTTAAAAGAGCGTGTGCAGGAATTGTATGATGAAATGTGTAGTCTGAAGCGTGAAGAACGGTTTGGTGCGGTTTTAACGATAGTGTGTTGGGCTGCGGAGTCCGTTAAGGACTTCATGAGATATCCCCTCTAGAACCTCATCGTCGTTGCTGGCGTAGCATTTCCGCCTTCTGTAGCAGCGCATCTTTCATACGCATTTCGGCGTAGCGACTGAAAGTACGTGCTTGCGATGGATCGTATAAGCACTGCCACAAGTGTTGTTCCTTCCTGACGCAGCCACACTTATCGCAAGTGTCGTTCCAGTAGTTTACGTTCTCCCAGGCGACCTTTTCAAATGTGACGTCGAAGTTCACAAAGAGGTCGTCTATTTCTTTTTTCTGGTTGTTTAATTGCCTTACCGTGTCGACTGGACAACAACGTTCTGCTACGTCGCCATGCTCTTCGCAGGCGACTTCTGAAAGGTCGTATCGTTTACATCTGTATTTGTGCCAGGCATCTTCAAAGGATGCGTTGCAGCTTTTGCAAAGAGATTTGAGGCAGACTCTGTGTTCCATGTGGTATGCTAGTGCTTGAGAAGAGCTTAGTACCTTGTTGCATTCTTCGCAAGTAAGGTTGTGTGCGTTGTTTCGGCGACAGACCTTCTTTTCGACGTGGTAGGAACAAGCTTGCGCGGTAGCAAAGGTCTTATTGCAATGTTCGCATGTCGTTTCTGTCGCGCGTTGCTTAAAGCAGACCTTGTTTTTTGACGTGGTAGGAACGAGCTTGGCTGGTCGTAAAGGTCTTATTGCAATGTTCGCATGTCGTTGCTGCGCGTTGCTTAAAGCAGACCTTGTTTTCGGTGTGATAGTTAAGTCGCTGTAAGGAACTGAATCGTTTGTTGCAATCGTTGCACGTCATTATAGTAGGGTGTTCTTTATGCCTTATTAATGATCCTACTTCGTTGTTGCTGATAGGGTAGGGTCTCTTAAGGCCTTTAGTTTTAATGTCATTATTTCTTAATGTTTTGAATGTTATTAGGCTAATATTCTTAGGGCCTTTAGTTTTAATGTCATTATTTCTTAATGTTTTGAATGTTATTAGGCTAATATTCTTAGGGCCTTTAGTTTTAATGATACCTTATTATTCTTTAATGATATCTCATTAACATTACTTAATATAATAAATAAAAAGAGGATAATATGAAGGACCCTAAAATAAGTCTTTACGTAACGTATCCTAAGAAAGAATAATAAGATATTATTAAGATCTCCTACATCACCGATATACTACATCGAAGTTAAGGCGCAGGAGCCTGGGAGGAATCTAGTTACCCTTTCAATATATGGACTGCATTACATGTGAACTACCTGCCGACTGCATAATTCGTGAGGAGAAAAAATACACCTGTCCTCATTGTAATAAGGTATTCCCCGAAGGATCCTTTGTTGGGCATTGGTGTCCCACAGATCCTAAAACACAAGAACTTTAGTTTACAAAGAGGATCTGTAAGGTATATGGAGCGACTGCGATACCGTCCCATAAGCACCCTTTGCGGTGACTGCGGTCAAAAGCTGTCCACCCCTCCAAGCCTTACAATATCACCGCGACAACAAAGTCTGTCTAAATACCTACTCTGCCGCCGCTGTGATGAGCCCTTCTTTGAAGAGAACTGGCATAAGTACCGCTGCCGGCCGTTACCACCTAGAAGGTATGGCCTGCGAAACCCACGGTGACATAGCCGAACGCTGTTGTCCCCCTTGAAACCTCTCGGGCGCTGACAAACGTAAGAAGGAAATTGACCAAACTTTGTAGGCTTTGACGACGTGTGAGGGCGTTAAATGGGAGGACAGGGAACACTGGGAGGCATTTGCGATCGCTGCGGTTGTCAACGGAGCGGACAACATATTTGGTGCTGTCTATACGACGGACCACGTCCTTTAGACCATTACCTGGCGGTTACGAAAGGCTTGGAAAAATGATAAAGATATATGATACCTCAAATCGCAGCATTCGTAGGAGGCGCCTTAATTACCGTATCCGCTTACCAGATAACAGAAAAAATGAGGTCCGCCGTAGCAGACCAATACTTAACCGCCCATGAGGATGACTTCTAATCACACAGAGGATTAGCATCTACCTTCCTTTCAACGTCGAACTTCCATCGACCGTTGACCTTACCATAGCTGCGTATGTGTGTGAATTCACATCGACGAAAATAGGATTTGGTCATCATATGTCCGCTTGGCAAATGTTGGGCAAATATGGTGCTCTATATTTGCCCATACATTTGCCTATGCAGGCAAAGGTCGGGGGTAAATTTCTAATAAATTTGCCATTGCTTTGCCATACATCTGAACACATGGGTAAATATGTTATATATTTGCCCTTAGTTTAGACGCATTTAACCCAGTGGGGATATATGATAACCGTTTTTTGCCCTATATTTGCCCTATTGTCAAATGAAGGGCACATATGAAATCAACTTTTGCACGAAGGCTTTGCCCCATATTTACCTGGGGAGCAAATACAATACCCCAAACTGAGTATATCCGATGTGAGGTTTCCGTTTCAATTTATTGCAATCAAAACTTTTCAAAACAAATCAATAATTTTTCAACTGAATTATAATGGATGTTGGCTTGTTTTTACGACTTACGAGGGGGGAGTGCATGCAGGTTCATCTCAGTCATATGTGTCAATTTTTTCTCCTAACGCATGACATCAATGTTGCGACCACATTACTTCAATCATTGTTTTGCTTTGATGTCATGAAAGTGAGGTTATATGCGTTGATACACACAGGAAAAAAACGCGGACGATGTATTTATAATATGCGTAAGTCCGTACATGCGTTTTTTCCAGTACAATAAGAAAACTCATTAACCCATTAACCTCAGCTGCATTCAAACCGCTAACATCTGTAATATTATTTGACAGCATCATTTTTGTTTAGTCTAAACATATGAATTCATCTTTTTTATTGGCAATATATGCAATTTCATTCATAATTATTTTAATTCATCTAATTTTAAACTCATCAAACAATTCATTCAATTTTCAATTTGACTATCTAGTACTGATGCACAGTTCAAACCAGTTTATTTTTGGTAGCTTTGAATATTTTTCCTGGATGATACTTTACTGTCATCTCCATCATCCGTACAATTTACGTTGTAAAGGACAAACAATTAATACTCTTCTTTGTCAAATAACATCGTAAGCAGCAACAAACTGGCTGTGTATCCTTCGTATGGGAATGAATGTAGAGGGCCCTTCCATTTCAAACAAGTTTCTGCACCAAATTTCATGTGGTCTGCCAATCCTGTGTCTTTCTGGATGTCGCTGATACCATCGAACCTTTGCCATACACAATGATTCCTGCTTGCCATCAATTATAATGGTTTGTTAAGAAAGAAATCGACAACACCGGGGCGCAAGTCAAAGTGAATCTGTCTCAATACTGCCACATATATTGGCCACACCAACTTGCAAGAATGAAGGAAGAACGTTCCAGTCTAGAGTCAGAGGACCCTAGCTTTGTCCCCGAATATCCAATGGTACTAATTCTCTCAAACCTATCGGTAACACATTCAATGACCGAGTGTTGAAGTAAAATTGTTTCATAAGCTTTAAAGAGATATTCTGTATAGTCATCATCAAGAACATCAATGGATCGAGGTGAAAAACATGAGTATGCATTCATATTGCTCCACTCTAAGCAACGTAGTACTTGACCAACTGAAAGATTAAGTGTTGATGGTATTGGATGGGATGCTTTCGCCAAGTGTTCCTACTTGTTGTGCCTCCTGAAGAAGTGAAATACTGGTTGGAAAGTTCTTCTCGAAATCTTATGGTAAAGGGATATCTCTTAGTTCATGCTTTGGAGAAATTTTCTCATGATTTGTATTTCACAGATCTATTGTTAATTTCGAAACGCTCCTAAAATCCCATGAAACGTTCGAGAAGCTGAAAAGCGCTAATGAATATACCGGCCTTAAATCTAAAATACATGTTTGAGGTGCAGTGTAGATCATGTTTGTCGTAACACGTTCCTTTCCTATCTTTTGTCAAACGATATAACAAAAAATTCCACAGTATCATGTCCCTTCTTGTAGCTCTTCAGTTGTAATAATGGAGGCACAGGTGAAAAGCAGGAAATACGAAATAACCTCCCCCACCACCCCTCCAAATCAGCTGTTGGAAAGATATTCCCCAAATGGCAGAATACAGAAATACAAGAGAGTCCATGTTTTCCACTGATCAGCAGTAAATCCCCAACCGAATGTTGATATCTTTTTTCGGGAGACGCCCAATAATGATGGTGGCTTTGACGTCCCTACCTTTTCCTTTCCTGATTTTTATTCAAATTTTCCTTCTTTAGAAATAATTGGCGTTTTTCAGCCGTTTAGCCATACTTTTTTCATTAACGATTACAATCGAGTAAGGCCATGTAAGAGTCAGATATCTG
>NW_028292584.1:14488758-14560308 GCF_029948245.1 Actinia tenebrosa
AGGGCCCCCGTTGGGTTTCAATAAAATTTTCAAAATTAAAGAGGAATTTGGCCAAGAAAATCCAACTTAAAGTTTATGACCAATGAACACAATTTTGCAGTTGTAAAGCACGCTGGGATCGGAAGAATACGAGAGACGTGTTAGAAGAAGCAGCTCAATTTGGAAGACAAAACAAAACAATTTCAACCTCCTGAGAATTTGAACCTGTAATTGATCCTCCAAATTGAGCTGCTATCCTTCTGCTATCCAACGTAGTGCAAGAGTTCTATTGGCAGAACACAAAGAAGTGTTAGGGGAAGCACGACGCGTAGCGGAACAACTTCTAGATTGTTCTGCCAATCTCCAAATGCTTCATATCTACACACCGCACAGCCGTTATTTTGGATGCGAATGGACGAATCAGTATACAGTGTGCTGTGTGGTCTCATAAAGCACGCGCTCCCAACCAACCAGAACGCGAGATTTGTAACAGTTATTTTATGATGAATCGGAACCAAAACGTATATTGGGATCATCATTGATTTTGCAATTCTTATGTATTTTGCATCAATGGCTCCAGTTTCGAATTCTCTTTGCTCTGCCTTACTCTCGGTTGTGTGTTCAATTCAACCAAAAGCCATGGCATTTTAATCAACTCGTGTTGTTTCGTAGTAGGTACATTCTCTATAGCAGTTTTTGTATGACTGTGAAAAGCTCACGGCACGAACACGGTAGTGACACGGCAAGGGATACGCCAGACCAATCACATTGCACTGGAATTTATTTTTTATCCAATCAAATACCCGGAACATGCATGAACACGGCGTGGACACGGTCATGCTAAGGTCACGGCAATGCCAGTCCAATCACATTGTGCGGGGAAACAAATCAGCCAATTAAAATTCTAGAAAGCATCACGGTCGCGGCACGGCACGCTTACGGCAGTGAGCTTTTCACAGTCATGCGAAACTGCTCTACTATACAATGGACCTTCATAAAAGAAAAAGAACACATTTGTACTGTGCAAAGGCGGACTTGAAATGGGAAAATTTAACTTGATGAAAAATATACTGCGCATGTCAGGGGATTGTCAAAGAAGTAAATCAGGAAGCCTAGAGGATTTTTCTGAGTTCGATTACCAAAATGCATTGTGGTACAACTTGGGTGCAAACAACAGCTGAGTACTCGTGAAAACAAGATTCAAAACTGCATAACCTATGTTTGATAATATTTCTATCAATTTCTTTCAGTTCCTGAAATTGGTCCCGAAAACACACAAGCAAAGAAAGTAAATGCTACGACATGCCTCGTTACCTGGCAACCGTTAACAGACAAGCAAAGTAATGGCGTCGTCACTAAATACGAGATCATCTGGCATCTTGATACGAACAGACCTCAATCAAATGCTTTTTGTCAAAAATTCTTAACAGCTTCGACAAAGGAATCCAAGCTTATGATAGATAAGCTCAAACCAAATGAAAAATACACTGTTCTTGTTAGAGGATATACCAGTGTTGGACCAGGACCGAACAGCACTGTTAGCTTTTTAACAAGTGAGTGCGCATGCGTGCAGAATGCGTTGCATCATGGCCCTGCTTAAGGAAATGCTTTAGTACATACAGTCAATTCAAAAAATGTTGTCGTCGACCAATTCAAGCCTACGCGACTGGACCGAAAGGAAATATGGGTAGTAATCATTGAAGCCGAGATGACTCCATAATGGTTTACAGCACGAACCTTCTTAGGCGAGCGGGAAGTGTTGAAGGAGACGTTTTTTTAATGCCTTCATATTTTCGAAACTGAATCATAACTACTTTGTTTTTCTTTCCCTAAACCCAAAGACATGCATTTGATGGATTGTTTCTCACCATTATTATCTTATTACTAGCGGTAACAATTAATTCAGAACGAATATTTAACCGCTTCAGTGATTTTTACCCATATTCCTTTCGGTCCAGTCGCGTAGGTTTGAGCTGGTCGACGACAACGTTTTTTGAATTGACTGTAGAAAGTGTTGTTTTTGCATCATGAAAAGTGATAGGAAACCTTAATGAACCCTTTGTTAAAATTATTTTGAACGCGAGGCTAACAAAGAAATCACACTTTTTTTCGATGGAATTGGCAGTATCATTTTTTTTCGTATTTCCATGTTAGCCTCGCATCCACGATACGTTTGAGAAGGGTCCATTGTAGTGTTAATTTTTCAAATTTAGTATTTCATTTTTTGATGCATAAAATTTCAACTGACTGATGAAGCGTTACTTAAAACACCCCACATAATATACATAAACACACCTTTCCCAAATTCGCTTGACTGATCACAAAACAATGGTTTCAGATCGATGTTGGACTTGATGAATAAAAGAATCAAGTCTAGATTTCAAACCAATGTTTCGTGGTCATCCAAGCGAATTCCGAAATGTCTATTCATTCGATTTCTATAGTTCTACCTTTAAAGTGAACATAAACCCTTCGACAATACTTCAGTACTGGTTCTACATGAAGTAAATAGTTGATTGGTAAAATATTTCTTGATTTGAGTGATGCGTCTCTAAGTTATGAAGGTTTATACTTCCAATATGTTAATGATGGTGACGTCAGGTAAGGTATTGGAGTGTTTTTGTTGTAACTAGTAATACTAAATGCTGACCATTTTGAAAATAAAAATTTTAAATAGCTTTCATGTAAGCCATGAGTAAAATAATGATGCTTTTTAAATACTGTTTCTATGAACCAGTTCGATTTTGTATATTTAATTAAGCCTTAATAGACGTCACACTAATTAGCATATTGGAAGTATAAACCTTCATGACTTACAAACGCATCACTCAAATCAAGAAATATTTTACCATTCAACTATTTACTTCATGTAGAATCAGTACTGAAAGTATTGTTGAAGGGTTCATGTGCACTTTAAACAAATAAATATTACTCTAGTCTGCTGTACGTTATGAGAAAAGATCGTAAGAACTAGGTCTATGGAAAGTTGAATAACCTTAGTTTAAAGTAGCAAACTTTCGCAAATTACTTTAAGTAACTAGAGCAGTTTCGTATGACTGTGAAAAGCTCAGTGCCTTATGCGTGCCTTGCCGTGACCGCGATGTTTTCTAGAACTTTTAATTGTCCTATTGTTTTCTCGCGCAATCTGATTGGCCTGGAAATAGCGTGACCTTTGCGTGACCGTGTCCGCACGATGTTGGTGCCGTGTTTCGGGTATTTGATTGGACGCAGGGTAAATTCTCGCGCAAAATAATTGGTCTGGCGTATGCTTGAGGAAATTGGTTAAGTCTATTTTAGCTGACTTGAGCTGATCTATTCCAACAACTTATATTTTTCTTCGTTTAAGATACGAGTAAAACAAAATCATCCACTTCGTCTTTGTGCACTTCAGAAGGTAACGCCATAACACTTGGCTGCCTGACAAGTAACGAACAGACAGGCTCAGTAAGATTTACTTGGACAAAAAATGATGTAGTGGTTGATGATGATTCTGCTTCAAAGATCGAAGGAAATAAACTAGTTTTGAAATCTGTGAAGGATGAAGACTTTGGCACCTATGTGTGCAATGCTACTAATAGTGAGGGGACTGTTACTTTCACGACGAGCAGATATGAAGTGAAGGAATGTTCTGCCGCAGGTGACCCAAGGCAGCAAGAACCAAACCCAACAATGAATGGTAATGAGATTCAGGGTTTTATTCGTAAAATACACCTCATAACCTCGGGCGTTATGTTTTGGCATTTCAAACCACTTGTCGTTATTTCAAGAATAAGATTCTTCGTTTGAGCTGTATCCATATTCGTGTGTCTTTTCATGTGCAACCATTAAACAAAGAAATGATACTCAAGGGAATGACAAGTGGTCTGTAATGGGGGAAAAGTATACCCAAGGTAAAGATGTGTATATTGGAATAGATATATGAAATAATCGACCAATTCTTTCTTTTATCAACAGTAATGTATTTCATACTTCCTTTGGTATTGATTATCGTTGTTATGGTGATATGCATCGTCTACCTGATTTGTCTATTACGAAGAAATAGAGAAAATAATGAAGGGCAAAACGTAATGGCTGACGCCAATGATAACGAAGCACTCGAGAGTGACGTCATCCAGTCAAGCAGTGGCGTCGTAACTAACCCTCTCAAACCACCAGAGCAAGTGATCCAAGATGAGAGTCAAAGTGTACAACATTACGCGCAATTAGGCCAAACGCCAGGCGGTACTAGTACTGTTTATGGGACGTTAGACGACGCTGCGAGGGCAGCGAAAGTGGAAGCGAATAAGCAAACAAAAACGGCAGAGTACATGGAGCTGCAAACCGTGAAACAGCCTGCGTATGAATCATTACATCGCGGTGAAGAAAGCCAAGCTGCCGCCCAACACTATGAAAAAATACCAGGGTATGAGAATCTGGCAAAGAAAAGCAGCTACGCTTAGAGCACGTTGTTAATTGTCGATCGAAACCTAGCTGTTCAAAAGTATTGTCTTTTTCCATAAAAACGTAGTGGTTCGAAGGAATATGATTATAGACTGCGTTGCTTGGTGGTCAGCGGTGTTTCGACTCTCTCCTCAACTCCGCAAACCGCCAAGAAACGCGGGCTAACTGAAATGAAGTGTAATCCTAGACGTCTTAGTTTTCGGTTTTCGACTCAAAAAAAGTGAAATACAAGATACTTTGGACCGGGCTACGAGTAGGAAACCTACGGATGACGTCAAACGCAAAAATGCGCATCTGCTTTAAGCTAATTTGCATTATTTTAAAAATAGTTTCACGCCATTCATTAATCTGTTTTCAGTGAAAAACGTATTACAAGAAACGTGAAAACAGTTTAGTATATATATTTTTTACCGTATAAAAATATCAAGCGATATTACACAGATTTTCAGATTTTATGCATTGTGCTCACTATTTGGCCTCTTTGATAGCGAGTGAACTTACATAACTATTCTTCGATTGCACGTTACGTCATCGCGGCCTCTAACGCCACAAACAATGGCCGCAATGCTTTTGTCTTTTAACTCTCTTGGGAATGCTTGCAACCCATCAGTCATCTGTAAAGGTAAGGGCGGATCCAGGAGAAGGGGGGGGGAGCAAAGGGGGCGTAAAGTTGCCCATCAGCAGGGAAAAAAACAAACAAAACTGAAGAATTAGATGCTTTTTTAATTTGTTTTCCGTTGTGCTGACGGAAGGAACTCAAAAAGCCACCCCCACCTAAGATTTTGGCTGGATCCGCCCTTGAAAGGTCACAACAGAGATGGAAATATTTTTGCTTTGTTTCAAAAGCTGAATATTAAATTATAATGAATTTTTGTTCTTCCGCTGACAATAATTATACTAAAACAAATCGGTGAATTCGGTTTTCGCACGATATCATATATTATATCAACATAACCTCGGTTTTGATAATTCACAGTATCAAACTCAACCTCACTCCATAATTAAATGCCGCGCAAAAAAAAAAAAAAAAGAAGCTTGTTATTAAACGAATAACAAAGTGTTATGCAAAGATTCTTAAATGCTTATTTACTATTTTTTCGAGAACGAAAGTTGCTACGTTGATCAGCTATGCATTTGAAATTGACATTTATATAATTACCTCGGAGAGCCGGCTTTTTACAAATATTTTTTAAATTCGCATACCATAAAATATCCCATAATGCACTTGTATTTTCGAGTTTACACAGGAGTCTTCACTGGCACGAGAGGGAGTATACAAGAAAACACAAAGAAAAAGTGGGGTATTCTATAGTGTGCTAAAAGAAAGCATTGGAAATATATCTTATCCCAAACCATTGAAAATACGCCTAGAATGCAAAGCCAGATTGCAAGGAATCAGTTGAAATACACTCACCAATACGTCTGAACACAGGTAGCCCAAGCTTGGTTTCTGTGGTGTCCTGTTATAAGGAAATGTATGGGGAATCATCAAAAATTTCAATAAAATCATCAAAACGTGAAATAAAGCCTCGAAATTTTACCCTATCATTGAGAAATTGCACTTCTTTCGCTCTGCGTGGTTATTTTTTGAATTTAGCCCGTTTTAAGGATTTTTCCCCCCACCAGTAAGAAATAAGAGAAGGTTGGAAACTCGGGATCCAAAAGCGAGCCATCACGAGTCTTTGAAACCTCGTACGTCTTCGAATTTTCTTTCCAGCGCCAAATTTTAGTCATGACCCTTCTCTCACATCCCTATAGAACCGAGAAAGTCGCATTAGAGATTAGTCTTCGCGTCTTTAAGCCATGAAATTTGCCTGTATTCACATACTACCTCGCTTGTTCTGACCCGTACTTGGAGCTCACTGTACACCAGTTCAACGGATTTCTTTCGGCAACCGACCCGAGGTCACGCCGGAAGTCTTCGTATCGTAAATGCGGATTCGATTTGAATATCGTATTTCTTCGAAATTATGAGTTAAATACTTTTGTATCTTAGGCTGTTAAAAAATACACTCACCATAATTTTCGAAATTATAAGTTAAATACTTTCGTATCTTAGGCCGTTAAAAAATACACTCACCATAATTTTCGAAATCATAAGTTAAATACTTTTGTATCTTAGGCCGTTAAAAAATACACTCACCATAATTTTCGAAATCATAAGTTAAATACTTTTGTATCTTAGGCCGTTAAAAAATACACTCACCATAATTTCGAAGAAATACGATATCCAAATCGAATCCGCATTTACGATACGAAGACTTCCGGCGTGACCTCGCGTCGGTTGCCGAAAGAAATCCGTTGAACTGGTGTACAGTGAGCTCCAAGTACGGGTCAGAACAAGCGAGGTAGTATGTGAATACAGGTAAATTTCATGGCTTAAAGACGCGAAGACTAATCTCTAATGCGACTTTCTCGGTTCTATAGGGATGTGAGAGAAGGGTCATGACTAAAATTTGGCGCTGGAAAGAAAATTCGAAGACGTACGAGGTTTCAAAGACTCGTGATGGCTCGCTTTTGGATCCCGAGTTTCCAACCTTCTCTTATTTCTTACTGGTGGGGGAAAAAATCCTTAAAACGGGCTAAATTCAAAAAATAACCACGCAGAGCGAAAGAAGTGCAATTTCTCAATGACAGGGTAAAATTTCGAGGCTTTATTTCACGTTTTGATGATTTTATTGAAATTTTTGATGATTCCCCATACATTTCCTTATAACAGGACACCACAGAAACCAAGCTTGGGCTACCTGTGGTCTGAAATAAAAATAGACACGGCTGCCGTTTTGGTTGAAATCAAAGAGACTTATGACAAATCTTTTTTTTTAACTCAACCAAGATGGCGGCTATGAAAACAAACAATAAATATACCGCGCGCCTACTTTCCTGCATTCTTATTGGCTGTTTAATCATGGATCTTAAAATCCATGGCTGTATTTACAGTGGTATGGGATGCAAATGATTATTCAGGCTTTATTCGAACAAAATAATGCATAATATAAGGAATTTTTTGCCGAATTTGTTTTGAAGAAATAGTCAAGAAAATGACTTGTATGAGTTGCATTGCGAGGTCAAATAAAGGCTTTTCAGATAAAGTGCAAAGGTCAAGTATTAGTGTGAAAGAAACTATCTAACGTTGGGATACTTTTGAAATAAGCTAGACGAGCGTGAAGGAAAAGAGGGACGGGAGGAGAGGGACGGGAGGAGAGGGAGAGGGAGAGGGAGAGGGAGAGGGAGAGGGACTAATATGCCATGTGCATGTCGTGTCACCTAATCATTGTTGAGTTTTTATCTGCTTTATCTTTGCTAATTTTCGCACCTTTTGCGTACCGCTTTGTTTTGTGCTCTATTTATTAATTTAGTGTTTCATATGTATTTATTTCTTTTATGTAAGAACTGCTAGGGCGCAATGGACCACAGGAAGCCCAAGCTGAAGTTAAGACGCAGACAAATGGATTGAGATCGCATACGGAACCAAATATTGAGATCGCATACGGAACCAAATATTGAGATCGCATACGGAACCAAATAAAAACGCAGAGCAATTTTTAAAATTCAGTTAAGATTTTTTGGACTTCCAATTGATTTATTATCTATTTTATTATCTCCCATACATTCTTTGTATTTCATGCAAAACATATATATTCATGGGTTCCCTGTGCACTCGAAAGGGGTGGCTACTTAGCTTTAAAAACGAAGCAAAGAGCAAAGATGGCGTACAGAACTGCATTCAAACCCTTTCATAAAACGAAGTACTGTACTAAAACAGAGCAAAGCAGGTCCATTAAAACCAGGCAAGGACAACAGTGAGATGATCAACAATGACTTACCAAGTTTTAAATGATTTTGGAACCATTTAAGAAGACATTTTAAGCAATTTGAATTAAACTTTTGAAAGATGTTCTGAGCTACAAATAATTGTACGACTTCTACGTTGCTACGTAAAAGAATCACGAATCACGCTAGGGCAAGACGAGGTATGTAAGAGTGGTTTGGGAGATTGAACCGTAATAATCAAGAATTAAGACAAAGTTTAATTAAATCCCAGGTTGTATCGTCGTGTACGGGAATTGTCAGGGGAATTCTATTCAAATTCAAATTTCAAGTAATCGGCTAGTAATCGTACCTACGATAGCATAAATTAAACTATAATAAATATTTATGTGCACGCGCTGATGATACATCGTTTAAATATGACTAAAAAATGAGACCACCCAACCGAATTCACTTTCGTGGTCTTGGGGTTAGAGTTAGGGTTGGGGTTGGCATTGTAGTAGTTCTTTGGTGCCGAAGGTACCGAGTTCGATTCTTGTTGTCTTCACTTAATTTTTTTTCTAAGTAAGGAGAACCAAAATTTCTAAGTCCCACTCGTGTGTTCGGAAACCTATGACGTACTTCGTTAATCCGTACACGACGATAGTATCAAATCCCAAAGTTCAATTTAAATTTTCGACAACTTCTTTCTATTTCTGGACCCAACCTCTTCATTATTAATTATAATTATTAATTAATTATGATCTCATGTCATTTAATTTCTTTTGAGCCGATGACTCTCTCAATTGTCTTTTAATTTCTTGGTGTATATTTGTTTAAGAGTAAGTCATTTATTGCCGGGGCTTGAAAATACACCTGATTATTTATTTATTTTAGATAGAAGATTCATATGAGTTAAGATCCTCACATCACACCCAGTGAAGGACCCCAAAAGAGGGCGTGTTACAACTATTTATGACTGACGTATATCTTTTTTATAGAAGGAAAAAAAACTAGCGCGAAAAAATGATTCCCTATTTTGTCACACATTCACTTACACACACCTCTATGTGCACGACTCTCAACTCATTATTTACAACATTCAACTCTCGATCAACTCATATGTTGAATTTTATAGAAGGTGGAAAACCCGGAGAAAAACCCCCGTGGCAAGGGAGAGAACTATTCATCAACCTAACTCAAATCAAAAACAAAGTGGAACTCATGCTAAGAAAACTAAAGAGATGTGGATTTTTTTCAAGAAGAAAACAACATATTGAAGAAACGTATGTATTACTTACTCTATTCACAATATTGAGATTGATTATTCTATACCTTCAGAACTGTAAAACAATAGAGACTTTTAGCATCAAGCTTACTGCTAACCGCCAACGTGTATCTGCTAGGGATCAGGTCAAGAAACACGCCCGCTATTCAATATGGCGGCTTTTCCAGCGACAACTCCGTTATAACGCCTTGCTATATGTCGAAAATCTTGACGAAAAACGCCTGACGTCGAACTGCAGTTTGAGCGGTTTGCAGTACGTAGCAAGAAAGTCGTGCTAGAGGTCTCTAATTACACCAGTTTTACTATTAACTCTTATTAGCTATTTTGTATTAATTTTTTATTTTATAAATGACAACTTTCCTTCGACTAGGTTTACTTTATCTAGAAGTATTAATCTAGTGTGGCGCATAGCAACGGTAACTAAGATTAAGTCAGAGCCACAAATTATAATATTATGCAATGTCCTTATCATACAGAGGGCGTTTTTTTTCCTTTATCATATTTCAAATTAATAACATTCTCATACCAAAATAATTGGAATTGGTACCTTAATCGTCGATGTATAATGGGATTCTATTTTTCACTTTATATGTAGAAAAACATGTTTATATATATGTAAGATAATAATTTGGGAAAAGAAAGCTTTTTTTTTTTTTTTGAAAGAGATATTTTTCTGATCACAAAATTTGTTGCAAGTATGTCAGTCATTACTAAGAAAATTCAATTACATTGATGCTCAACATTAACAGACCTATAAACAACAGAAATTTTGTAGGACACCTTCTCAAATTCATAGCATCGATAAATAATAAAAATGCTTTCAACTTTTTTATGAATAATCACCATATAAATAGACCAGTTTTTAAATTTCAGGATAAATAGAGGATATTACATGGGCGCGCGGAGATACGAAATTTATCTTCAATCAATCAACCAATCCTTTATTTGTTAAAGCAGGTTAGGTTTACAAAATTTTAAAACAAATATTGCATCGACAGCCAACGGCTGATGTGGACCTGCCTTCGAGTGTTGAAAAGATCTCTCACGAGTGAGCGTAGAAAGAGTGAGAGATTTTCAACACGAGAAGAAAACATTCGTATCTCCAAGCGCCCATGTAATATTCTGTTTATTATATAATTATCCATAAAATCAACTTAATAAGCTTTTTTTAATTATAACTAACTAACTAATAGCTTAAATACACATGGTAACGATATTCAGTCACATGTGAAAATAATATGTTATTTTCACATATGAAAATATCAGATTTTCGAAAAGGAGAAATATAGGTATTTTATGGATAATTATATGATAATAAGTTGTATTAACGAGTAACCATTGATGAGAACATTGAATTACCGCTTTTTCGTTTCGCTTCAAATCCTTCAACAAGAGTTGTACCAGGCTTTTTTTGTCTGCTATTTTGGCAAGTGTTTTTATTTGAATCAGAGTTAGAAATCCGTCGGTTGCTTTTCGAATTATCGGGCTCTTTCTGCTGTACTTGATGTTTGTTCTGGAAGGAGTTGTTCTTGCTTTGAGTAGCAATAGCAATGCTTGGACTTTTTGGAGGAACGGATGGAATTTCGGCTTTGCGATACTGAAATATCTGACTACAAATTGAGTTAGATGCTATTTCTATATCAAAAGCTGTGAGTTCGCTATCTTCGGGAATAACACAAAGTCTACGGCTAGAGCTTATGGGACTCGATGAAGAGGCGTGAGCAACATCGACTGTATCAAATGTGAAGATATTACAGCTACTTGACTCGCTCGATGAAAATGGAGAAATTTCGGTTGTTTTCTTCGGTGTGGTGATCAGTTGGTTTGTGCAAGAGAATGGAGATACCAGCCCATCGTCGACCATAAATGGCGAAAAACAGACTGGTGATAAGAGGAATGATGGAGAAAATGTCAAACAAGGTCGGCGAGAAATCTTTAGTGCCGTCTTCCAAACCCATTCTTTTACATCTGGCTTGTTTTTGAAAGCATCAGGGTCTAGTTCGCATTCACTGCATTGTGAAGGAGGAACTATTTGGAGGTCGCATTCCAAGGACTTTGGAGTGGCGTTTCGTAGTCTTCGACGAAATAGCGACTGATCGTCTACCGGGCTAATTTCCATAGCACCTTGAAAAGTCAGGGATTAGCAACTTAGATGAACTGTACAACAGTGTTCGTTTCATGGCCTGATAAAGAAATCAGGCAGCGTTACCTTAGTAACTTTCGTGTTAGCTGGAACGTCATTCAGATTTCAGGCTTTGTCTGACGTCGATAGGTGCACCTTAAAAAACAACTACAGTTCAAAGGTGACAAATGGAAAATTGTTTTTGGATAAACTAATTAGCTTGAAAGTAGTACTAATAATAATAATAATAATAATAATAATAATAATAATTTATTGACTTATATTGCGCTGCTTCAATAAAATTATCAGCAGCGCATTACAATATATATGATATAAAATAAATCTAATCTAATTCACTAAAATTATAATATAAATAAATATTGTAATCACAATTGAAATTATATATAATAAAATATATATATATAGTAAAGATTGGATTAAAGACGAGACATGTTCACTGTAACTCCGAGTTTCGTGCTTACGCACTCATCAGACAGACTTTAATGAAACATATTCCTATTACTGTGATATTTATATACAAGAGGTGTAATGATTATTTACAAAAGAAGTATTGTTCGGAAAGGAGTTAATTAGCAAGGCCTGGATTTCTATTGTTCATCAGATAGAACTTGTTTTCATGTCGGCATTTGGAGATCAATTCGGATCGCTTGTTTAAAAGAGTGTCGCTGTTTGCTTTGATGATAAGTAGCTTTTCTGTTAAGCACAGGTCACACCTCTTAGAAATGTTGCTGTATGGTCTGGCTGAAGTGATGATTGTCCATTCTATGTTGTAGTCTTTGTTGTTATCTTTAAGGTCCCAGATGTGTTTAGAAAGTTCGGTGCTGTTAGCGTATTTTCTATTTCGCAGAGATAGTTTATGCTGAATGTATCGTTGTTTGAATGTTCCTTCTGTCAGGCCAATGTAGTTTTTCCAAGTAGTGTCCTCGTTTGTTGTGACATGAGCGTTGTAGATGATGCTGGAGGAGAGGCAGTTGTTGTTTAGAGGGCATTGATCTTTTTTTACGGCAGTTGCATGTTTTCTCAGAGGTGGTGGCGGGATCGGTATCGGTGTTGAAGATTTTCTTGTTGTGTTTGGTAATGGTGGTTTTCATGTTTTCCATGCAGCTGTAGCTCACTTTGATATTATTCTTATTGAAGATCCGGTGAAATCTGTGGTGCTTGGGAAAGTGTTTGTGTATGAGCTTCAGGAAGATGCTTCCGACGTTGGTTTGTACATTCGGAGTTACAGTGAACATGTCTCGTCTTTAATCCAATCTTTACTATATATATCTATTGCTCTGCATCCCTACGCATCGAGCACTGTTTCAACAGTATAGACCACATTACATACTTTGTAATAAAAAAATATATATATACACATATACACACACTCATATATATACATACATATATAATAATATTAGGAACTAATCTAAACAAAATACCAATAAAAATCAGAAAAATATAACTATATACATAAAATAATATCATGTCCCAACTTTGTGGATGCTCTCTGGATTACATAATATATTTCAAATCACCTAATTGTATGCCAGGCTAAAAAGCAAAGTTTTCAAATGACGCTTAAATGTGTTAATATCAGTTATTGCGCGCAATTCAAATGGAAGATCATTCCAAAGTGCAGGCGCAGCTGCAACAAACGCTCTATCCCCTAAGGTGGCCCGTGTGCGAAAACTAGGATAAGCTAGCAATATTCCTGTAGATGAACGCAGATTGTAGTTGCCTTGACTCTTGATTGAAATCAATTCTTTTATGTACGGTGGCGCGAGACCATGAATGGCCTTAAATGCGAATAGCAGTATTTTAAAGTGTATACGGTACCTAACTGGTAGCAAATGCAGCTCGCGCATCAGAGGCGAGATATGACAAAACCGCGGGGCGCAGCATACCAACCTTGCCGCAGTATTCAAAACTCGTTGCAGTTTATGCAAATGCTTTGCAGGTAAACCATATAACAAACTGTTACAGTAATCAACGCGTGATGTTACAAATGCATGCACCAAAGCTTTTGTGTCCTCTGGACTTAAAAACTTACGTATGCGGTTGATATTATGCAGATGGTAGAAAGCCGCACCAGAAACTTTACTGATATGAGTATTCATGTTAAAAGTGCTATCAAACCAGGCCCCTAAATTCCTTACTACTGGTTTTGCTTCGATATATGAGTTACCAACTAGTATACTATCAATATCTACCTTAGCTAGTTGTTGCCTAGTACCTAGTAAAAGAAATTCAGTCTTATCGTCGTTTAACATCAGACGATCTCTAATCATCCAGTTCTTTAAGTCTGTGATGCATGCACGCATCACACTAACAGCAGCATCAGCATCTCCTTGTACATTGGGACTGAATGCTAAATAAAGTAGCTTATCATCCGCATATTACCCTTAACACTTTAATTGTGAGGTATTAAGAATGAATTAAGAACAAAAGAAGACAAATATGGCAAAAACGGGTTTTTGATTTGGAGAATTTATTGGAAAATGAGCTTAAGCTAATTTTGGGCGTCGGCCTAAAGATTTGAGGTGCGGCCTTTGAGGCGGGGATGAGCAAGCTACTGCGTATGTCTAATCCAATCATTAGGGACCCACGCAGCTGTATCACATGCAATAATTATTGCCATTATTATGAAATTACGGTGGCCCACAAGTCTCACGGCAAAACAAAAACTCACGGCAAAACAAACTAAACTCACGGCAAAACAAACTAAACTCACGGCAAAACAAACTAAACTCACGGCAAAACAAACTAAACTCACGGCAAAACAAACTAAACTCATGGCAAAACAAACTAAACTCATGGCAAAACAAACTAAACTCACGGCAAAACAAGCTAATCTCACGGCAAAAGGCAATAAATTCACGGCAAAATAAACTTAACTCACGGCAGAATAAAGAAAGCCACGGCAGAATCAGAGGAGGGTGATCAAGTCGCGTGAAGCATTGTGGGTTAAAAGTTTCATTATGCTTCATTTGCATTTGACCGTCGTTGTGTGAACATCTCCTGGCGAGAAAGTATTATGAATGCCAAATCTGTCTCACCAGTTTGGTGTGGATTTTCTTGCAGTTGGTGATTTCCTATATCTACACAGTGTATACTTTCAATTTCTACATACTTGTACGATGAAGTCTCTGCCACTTATGTCGATAAAACTAGTTGGGGGCCACGTTAGCTTCACTGGCAACCCTCGCGAACGAAGGATTGTTTTGTTTCCTGACTGCCAAAACATCTGAGAACTGAATGACGAAAGGTGGCCTTTGACCATAAGGGCTGTTACTTGCCTCAAAATGTTAAGTGGTGGATATTTCATTTGATAACTTTATTCAAACGCGATTGATTGAGCTAGAACATCGAGCATCCAAAAACCGATCGGCTTGGAATCACATACCCGGCGACTAAGATGACAAACCTTGAACCGATTTTTCTCTTTAAAATATCTCCTAAAACCATTCATTTCATTACATACATTCATTTTTAATTATTTCTTGTCAAGCTTAGGTTCTTATCATTGAAACTTTTTTTTTTGGAATAATTATAAAGCGTTCTTATTGTTTCAGGGTCAATATTGAAATCTAAAGTCTCTTAGAGGTTATGATAAATTGATAAACTTTGTATTTACAACATCAAAACCGCTGACAAATTGCTCGCGGTAAAAAAATCAGAGAACCCACGGTCGTTGCCCATCACAACCTTTATTGTATTCTGCCGTGGCTTTCTTTATTCTGCCGTGGCTTTCTTTATTCTGCCGTGAGTTTAGTTTATTTTGCCGTGGCTTTCTTTATTCTGCCGTGAGTTAAGTTTATTTTGCCGTGAATTTATTGCCTTTTCGGCCGTGAGTTTAGTTTGTTTTGCCGTGAATTTATTGCCTTTTCGGCCGTGAGTTTAGTTTGTTTTGCCGTGAGTTTAGTTTGTTTTGCCGTGAGTTTAGTTTGTTTTGCCGTGAGTTTAGTTTGTTTTGCCGTGAGTTTTTGTTTTGCCGTGAGACTTGTGGGCCACCGTATGAAATAAGATTTATTATAGTTATTAATATTCATCGATGTTAATTAATAATAATTTAATATATTTATTAAAAATTGTTTATTATATCGTATTTATAGCATTTTAAAAATAAATCGACTTTGTATTTCCCTGAAGAAAATAGTATGAAAATTGGTACTGAGTGCACTGGGTTTTGCGGAGGGAGGTAATACAAAGAACCCGAAGAAAACCCTTAAATTTCTTGGTTTTCACCTACGTCATCATAAATTTTAAAAGCTTAAATTTTAATGAAATATAAGTTTCATAATCTTGTAAAGCGGACAAAACTACATATTCTGGCCAAATTTCGAGGCTGTAAAGCATTTCGTTGCGGAACTATAGGCGAGTAAACATGACGCAATTTGTGGTTAAAATGTATGGAGCGGCCATCTTGGTGTTCCAAGTTGGTACACCATCATGGCGGACGAAATTTCAAAGGCTTAAGATGATGGAATATTTAATATGTTTGACTATATTTCACTTAAATATGCTTTAAACAGTTATTTAAAACGTGTCTAAGGGAAAATCTTTCAACTATATTTTGATCGCTATTTAGATAGACGTGACGGTATTGCGTGACACAAAGTCAACCTCCATAACTCGGGAACCAAACATCGAAATGACTCGGAATTTTTTCTTGTGACTTGTAACACTAATTTCTAAAACATACTTGCGAAATGCCTTTGTACGATCTATGATTTAGATTTTGATGAAGTCATGTGAAAACCGACAATTCCATTTTACATTTCCGTTCAGTGACTACGAATGATAGATCGAAGTCGAGGCTGGAGTTTCCGCGCATGACAAAACTATAGTTTAAAATGCGCGGAAACTCGACTTAGAACTATTATTCGTGGTTACTGAACGAAACTGTAGGAGTATTGTCAAAAATAAACAGTTGGAAGCAAAAAAATTGCAAATTCGATGGCAGATTCACTGGGCATCATTCGTATAAGAAAAGGGTAGCGATAGTTGGAATACACAAATATTGGATCTGTTGCAGACGGCGCGATTTGAGGAATGTGGAATTTCTTGAATGTTCCATGTGTGTTTTTGACTGCTGTTGATGTTATGGGTCAGCAGCAGTAAGGGGGACTCGCGGTCAATGTCAAAGATTTACGGGTTTTACAGGCGGTTTAAGGAAGGCGCCGGCAGCGGGAAATACCCGCGTCCCGTTATTTGTTGCTGCTATGTTGGGAATATTTGTCTTATATATGCATGAATGTAAAAAGTTCACCAATGACTTCTGTATAATTTGCCTAAGATTCAAAGTTAACATACCCAAGCCCAAGGGTTTCTGGTGTTGTGGTAAGAAAATGCAAATAGAAGATGACACGTCAGCACAGTGTTACGAGTGTGGTAAAAATATTCGTAATGCCGTACCAAATGCTACCAGAGAGCAATATTACGCCAATGGAGGTCGTAAGAAAACACCTTATAAGAGAATAAAATACTTTAGGGACTGGATGAGTCATATCCAGGGTTATCGACCGGTATATTTAAACAACGAAGTAAAGAAGAAAATCATAGACCATTTAGAAGAGCCAACCCCACAAAGTCTACAGAAAACGCTGAAAAAATTAAAACTAGGGAAATATTACAAAGCTATTCCCTATCTTTTGTCTGAAATTACCGGTAAGTCTATTCCCGAGGTTTCTGATATGACAAAAGCCGAGTGGATGTTTTGTCGGCTGGATAAGGATATTCCTTATTACCCTGACGTAATCTACGAAATATTTTACAAAATAGACCCCAACCACCCCCTATTAGGATGGATTCCGAGAAAATAAAAATGCAAAACTGGCGTTTATTTTGCCAGAAACCCCACTGGGGAATGCATCGCGCAGAACACCAAGCTATCCCCAGTGGGGTTTTTTGCATTTTGGGCTTACGGGGCTTATTTCATCCCGCGCCAGAGGCCCTCTAGTACATACACATATATCTTTCTTACGACCCACCAGAGGATGAACTCCGGACAGCGTCCCGAGACACCCCCTGACTTTTCCAACTTTTTCTCGCGAAACCCCCCATCGCGGGGTTGAATCGCACTTTCTGTCTTTTCCACCCCTCCCCCCACGGTTGCTGTGAGTGGGGGAGGCTTTTTTTTTCACTCACAGCAACCGGTCCAAATGCGTCTACAGCGAGGCTCGAACTCGGGACTTTAGGTCTCCCCAGCTCCAAAGTCCACGATCACAAGCGAACGCCAGACACATCTGGACGCTTATGTATGTGAAAATTATTATATTTATGTCTTACACTCTAATTTGCATATTTTCTAGACTGACGTTCGATATGTAAATAGAATCCCGTCACGCTCTTTTCGAAGCAGATGTTTACTGAGCAAGCCTTCTTTGAAGCTCTTCTTTTGCCTCCTGGTAGATCTTTTTGCGAGATTCCTCGGAAAGATCTTTTACGACTGTTTTTTTGTTTCTTATGTCCGACTTTAATTTCTCGTACTTTTCCTCTTCGGCCAGAATAAGCGAGAATTCTACGTCGTCTATCTTTCTGTCACGCAAAGCCTTTGAGACAAGATCGGTAATTGTATTTACTTTAGCCCTTGACAGAGCTATTGTCGTGTCATGCTTGGATATTTTGCTTGACAACTGTTTCATAATGCCCGTAGCAACGGCCGAAATGATACCACAGGCTGCCCCAACGCCGGCCAAAGGAACTCCAACGATTATTCCCGGTCCAGTAAGCGAAGTAGCAACGCCGGAGCCCGTTAACACAACAGATATGGACCCTGAAGTAATCGCAATCTTATGTAGCGTGCTACGGGCTCTGACGTACTTTTTTCGGACTTTTTCATAGTGTTTTGTCTGCCCTTCCAAGTAAGCCAGGATTAAGTTCGCTTTATTCAAGCGAAAGTTTTCTGCGTTTAGTTCGTTAGGACCCTCCTTAGGAAGTTCAAGATAAAGTGGAGGCGCTGATGGTATAACATCCATTATATATACTAATGTACGACGCTTTTGGGAATGATATTGAGGAGCAGCCACATCACGACAACCGGGATTACTGGAACTGGAGGGCCTTTAGGAAGATGTTTCCGCATGCAGACCCCAGTATGTTCGAAAGAAGACTCGATGGGATTTACTATAACAGCTCTAGGATGTACAGCAATGAGGATTTGAAACATACGCTGGTCGATCAGATAGACAATCAACTGAAGAATTCGCCAATGCATAAGCCAACGCCAGCGCCAACGCATGTTGAACCCGGTTGGTCAAAGGAATTATTGCTGGGTACCAGTACTTATCCGATACCCGCAGTTTCATTTGATAAACACCCAAGCTTGGACCTAACGCTGAACATGCGGATCTCTAACAAGCATTCCTTTCCGTTAAAGGTGCTAGATATCTTCAAAAACGTGCCCATTATTCATACCACGGCGAAAGAAGCCCACGAATGGTTAAGCGCTCCTAATATGCGTTATTGGCCGCAGCAGTTGAACTTTGCGGTTTGGTGTACCACCTAGCTGTTGTGGGGTAAGCGCAAACTTGATGAAGAATTCGATATTTATGTTTCACTTTCACTTTACGGTGAGGCGAATACTGCATGAGATGGGTGTTATTGCGCTGCCGGGAGATGCCACGTTTTATCCAAGAGATAATAAATACAGCGTGCCGGCTTATGATAGACTTTGTAAGGAGTTCGGTGTTGTAGGGAAGGATTTCAGGTGTACCGCGGGTGCTAACAATGGTTTGGGGCACATTTGGGCTTACTGGGGGATTGGTGGGCACGAGCTAAGCGATAAAGAAGTTCATGCGCTGCAGTTGCGATGGAACACGGGATATCACAAAGAAACTCACGACAGTAGCACCTTCTTTTAACCAAATGCTAAAACCACTAAGGAAGTCAGAGACGGACCTTTGTTCAAAGACGAGGGTGGTAAGTATGCAGGGGCCAATCCACTGATTATCAAAATTACCAACGACGAGCAAACAAAGCAAAGTCTTAATTTCATACCCCCAGAAGGTAAAGGGTTAACCAAAGCCGGCCTTGCCCGTTTGAACCGCAGCATAGAAGCTTACGTGTATTCTATCCTTGGAGCCCAAGTAAACACCCGATCCAGCATAGTGGGGAATACTGGCGCCGCAGAAGAGACGCGAGCCGAAGCCTTGATCTTATTCGAAAGTTCAATTTTGGAGGGTGACATTAGCAAGGGCGTACAGCGTTACCAACTAGCTATACAAAATTCTAAGACTAGGTTGGACTATGCAGTAGCTCCGGGCTGTTGGTTAATGCCTAGTAATTTATCTATAAATACTGGTTCCGTAGTAGGATACAACAACAAACTTCAACGAGCTACTAAGGATATGAAGTTTGGGGTGAATGACGTGAACTCTGACACTCTTAGGAACATTCCTCACTTCGTAGAGAAGCCAAAAAAGTCACACGAAACGAAGCTACCCGTAGTTAAGAAACCATCAAAGAAGGTCCTGCCTGCGATACATGAGGAATATGACCATAACTTATTAAAAGCCGGCTTAGCAGCTGCGAGCATTGGTCTGAGTTATTATATATGGCGATGAACAACCCCTACGTAGCTGGAGTAGATTGTGTTTATACGACTTACACAGGCGAGAAAAAATACACCCAGGCATCTTGGGTTGATGTCACGGGGATGTCTGTAGACTTGAACTACTCAGGGAAGAAGTTAATCCTTTGTAGTATTTGCATTGGTACGAGCAGCCATGCCAACGTGGGCTTTAGGTTCCTGGATGACAACGGCATACTGCAGCCTATGCGCGCAAAGACAAACAACAGGGAGCCTACGCATTTCTCCGTTGAGCCCAATCCCGGCAGCTCCGAGAATCACTCCGTTTGGACTTTCCACATGGTCGCCGATTACCATGGGAAGGTAAAGCTGCAAATGCGCGTAGATGACACCGGGAGCGTTTGCATAAATAGTATAGAAAATCAGAGAGATACGGTTTATAACCACGCAACCATTAGCACTCTTACGGCGCTTAGTCTTTAGAAGGGAATTTATTCCCTGAAATATATGAACCCACACGCGAAGGAAGATTGGTTTTTTCATTACTTAGGGGAGAAGTACTACCAGGGGGATAAGTGGTACGATACCGGGGTGTGGGTAAAGGTTGGGGGCTTGGGATTAGTTATGTGCACCATTAACGTTAACCTATGGAATAGCTGTAATCTTGGACTTAGAATCGTAGATGAGGCCAACACCACATTATTACCATATAGGAAAAAAATAAACGAGAGGCACCCATCACACTTTACGTTTGAAGGTGTGCTTGCTACCAGGGAAAACCAACAGCCGGTAACTTTTCACATGGTAGTTAATTGTCAATATGCAAAGCTTCAAGTTCGCCCCAGCGATAACTTCCCAGGTAATCCCAATAGTAAAGGCTTTGTCGTATTTAATGCCATAACGCAAAATGGTGGCTTGCCGGATGCTGTTTGGAATCATAAGACCATTAGCACCATGACTGCCATACCCCTACTACCAAATTATCAAGGCGGCGCGAATACTATCTTTACTTATCCCCAGTCGAGGACGCCTCGGGCACCCGACGACGATAAGCCCGACATAATATACAAGGATAAGATCAACCCCTCATCTTCTTCAGGAGTACCACCCCAATAGCTACTACCAAGATCCAAATGTTATTCCCCACGAACTTCAACAGTTCGCCGCCGGCCCTAAGTGCCAAGGAAACAACCGAACCCAGCAGCCCAGGAAGACCGGCTGCCATCTTTTTTCCCAAGTCCGTCAGCCCATTGCCTAATTTCTTTACGCCCGCGCCCGTAGCCTTAAGCGCGTTAAGGATAACTCCTACTACGCTCGAAATAGCGACCGCAAATGCCAGCGGAACGCCATACTTTAAAAGGGCTCTTTTTACCTTTTCCTTGGTGGTAAGCCCCAGCTCCTTTTCCAGCTTCTCCTTTTCCGCCTGTAATTCTGCGCGGCGCACCTCAAGCGTTTCTATTTCCTTTTGAGCTGCTTCCCTTTCTTCTTCGGAGCGAGTTAGGTCCTCGATTACTTCCTGCTTTTCGGATATGTTTTTTTCCAAATCTTCGATGGCCTGAGTCCTTTGCTGGATTTGCTCTTCTTTAATGTTGATTTCAGCAATCAACTGCCGCCGCTCTACTAAAGACCCCTCTATGGTGGTTTGTAATTTCCTAACTTCCTCCTGACTCATGTTTAGGTCTTTTAAGGCAAGCCTGAAGGCCTGTCGGGCTGTATCCCTTTCATCTAAAGCCTTTTCAGCTTCTCGTTTAATTTGCAGTATGCTTTCGTCTTTACTTTGACCCAGCCGCAGCAATTGCTTTTTATAGCTTAACTCCTTTTCCTTTAGCGTTTTTTCTAACACCCCCGTTGGAGCATGTGATTTCTTAGCCTCCTCCAACTCCCTTTCTGCTTTATCCCGATCACGTAAAGCCTGATCTAAGTGTTTCGTCATTTCTTCCATTCTTACGTCTCGTTGACTAAACTTTTTCTCAGCATTAGCAAGTAGTCGACTTTGCTTTTCGTACGCCGCCTCTTTTTCTTCCAGCGCCTTTTGCAGCCCCTCGGCGCGTTTTTCTAGTCTGACCCTTTCATTTAGGGTTTCCAACCTTTCTAACGCACTTCGGGTAGCCACTTGAAAGCCCCTTAATCTTGCCACGTTAACCTTGACCGAGCCATTTTCATCGAAAAGGAGCTGTGGTTTGGTCCAACGGTCTTTGTCGGGATACCTCAGGTCTTGGACGCTTATGAGGACTTTGTTTCCGTGTTCTGTGAGTCTTACGCCGTCAGTGTCAAGGTGGGGATAACGCTGCTCCAGCTCTTGCTTTGCCCACTCTACGGTCTCCCGCGCGGCTGCCTCTGGCTGCCCCATGTTATGAAGCTCCAAGTACTCGGGAATGGGTTCATTAGGCTTCTTAGATATCCACTTATCTCTTAAGGCAGCTTTGAAGCGTTCCCATCTGCTACCATACTTATTTTCTAGGGCTGCGTCGTAGATTAGGGGGTCGGTATCCGCGCCTTTAGTCCATGCGTCGAATTCGTCGTCGTTAATGTCTACTTGACCTTCTTCAGTAAGGGGATCAAAATCCGTTCCTTCTACTTCCATTATATATGATAAGCTCAAAGTTAAATCCCAACGTATTACCTAAGCAGGTTGGCGGGCTGAAAGCAGAACGCACCTTTCATCGGGTCACATTCACGCCTTCTAGCGCTAAACCTGGAGAAACGCTGTACGTAGGCGTGCCCCGCCTAACGGATAACCTAGTGTTGGTTCCTGGCACCCTGGCGATAAGGTTTGACCTAGCAATACAACCAAGCACAAAATTAGAAACTTACGTCGTTAATAACGCAGGCCGCAACTTGGTCTCTAAGATGAGGGTCAAGTTTGCCGGGGAGACCCTGCTGGATCTAAACAGGTACGATCTGTATGCCACGTACAAAGATTTGTGGTTGACGGCCTTTGACTGCGCACAAAAGATAGCGCAGGGAATTGGAAGCGTCATTCTTCGTAAGGTTCGCAGTGATACTAAGACGCAGCCTACGGATTCTGGTGACGCAACCGCAGTAGCAGACGCGACGAGGGTAAAGACCGCCTATGGTATTAAGTACGTCATACCACTGGACTTTGAGGTGATTACGAATCATGGCGCGTACTACCCCAGACAGCTATCCGAGTTACAGTTTGAAGTGACCCTAGCAGATACCACAAACATCTTACAGATGGACACATCACAGGCAGCACTTACCGGAAGTATTCATCCCTATTCTGTTACCAACTTAGAGCTGCAGTACGAAACGGTATACAGCGAAGAGCTGGCCCGTAGCGCTGGCATGGAATATAGCGCCGGAAAGGCATTCCTTTACGACCACGTAGTGATGTACAAGACATTTAGCTTTCAAAACAACGGCGACGAGGTCATTAACCAAAGCATCAACGTTCCCCGAAGAAGTCTTACGGGATTGATGTTGGTGTTTGCGAAGACATACGAGGCCGGTAAGCGCGACTCCGAAGCGTTCTTCAATCCCAACATTACCAACGTGGGTGTGAGCATAAACGGCGTTCCAAACAAGGTCTACTCCCAAGGGATAAAGCCCACGAATATGTACCAGGAAGTCGCGCGTAAGTTTGGCGACCAAATTAGCCCTGAGAAATTCTTTAATGATAAATATGCGTTATGGATCGATATGCGCACCACCAACGACGAAGACCTACATGGGCAGGGTTTACGTCTAGTAAATACGCAGGATGGCATTACATTGGAAATCAAGCGCACTAAAGGAACCGCTACCGACTTTAAGGTAAATGCGTACATTTTCGTAGTCTCAGACGCGCAACTGAGCGTAGAAATGAATCAGCTAAAGAGCGTCGCCTACTAGTTTCGTGAACAAAGTGAACGAAAAAATTAAAATATCCCTTACGTATAATATGCTTCGCGTATTTCAAAACAACGAAACCAAACTGCAATGCATAGTGCAAGGCGACAAACTGTACTTCAAAGCAAAGGAGGTGGCTTTGGCGTTGGGCTACGTTAACTCTAGGGACGCAGCTAGAGCACACGTCTCAGAGGAAAACAAGGTAACTTTGAGGCACATAAAGGGTGTCAATCTGGCCGACACCCTTAATGCGCAACCGCATTCCGTTTACGTAACAGAAATGGGCCTTTACGAGTTAATATTCGGATCTGAAAAGTCCGCAGCCAAGGAGTTCAGGAAATGGGTGTTGGGCGACGTTCTCCCTACGCTAAGAAAAACAGGTAAATACGAAATCGAAAGGCGCTTTGACGGTCCAAACAAGTTGGTATTCAAAATAGAAAATGAATTCGACCTGCATAAAAAGGTAGTAGACTACATCCGCAGGTTTTACCCCCAAATGCTCGTGACCCCTGGTCTAGGCGAACTGCAGGACGGCGACGGTAAACGCATAAAGTGCTGGCAGAAAGGATATCAGCGAGGGCAACCCGACCTGCTCATCCTGAATGCGCACACCCATTACCGCGGCTTCTGCATCGAGCTGAAGACACCTAAAGGCAACGGGGTATTATCCGAGGATCAACGCCGCCTCTTACAGAGGTATGAAGAAAACGGTTATAAGGTAATGATTAGCAGCGACTACGATGTCATTTGCAGGGAGATCACGGAGTATGCACAAGGAATTCGCCTGCCTTGTAGGTGGTGCTGTAAGCGCTTTAAAAGCGCGCAGACCCTGGCAACGCATTTGAGAATATTCCATAGGTATAATGGACAAGGATAAATTTAACGAGTTAAAGTTCATACAAACGCACTGGCGCGATTTGGTGGTGGGGGAGATTTACGAGATAAAGAATTACGTAGTCTTTGAAGACATCGACCGCCTGCGTTTGGTCTTAAAGAATAAAAAAAGAACATACACCCTTTGGGCGCCCGATAGAATAAGGTACGCCATCGAAGGGCAGGACGTTACCCATGTTATGAGTCATGGTAAAAAGGATGGCAGGTGGGTATTTGACGTGGTTAAGTATGAGCCCGAGAGTCCTCTGCATAGCTAAGCTTCGTTCCTCAGCTTACTAGCGCGTCTGCTAATGTCCGCTGCGCTTTAGGATCCGCGGAGCACCAATGACCAACGAAGGATCCTTCGGGGAATACCTTGCCACAATGAAGGCAGGTGTATTTTTTCTCCTCACGAATTGCGGGGGTTTCAGGGATTATGCAGTCGCTTGGTAGTTCGCACGTAATACAGTCCATATATTGAAAGGGCGATTAGGAATCCTCCTAAGAAGGCGGCTGCGTAGGCTAGCATATACCTTTAAAAGGGGTCCTTATTTTTATTGTTGTTTTGTTAAATGTTGATGATACTTAACAAACAACAAGAAAAATAAAGTCGTATTTTGAGACTCTTTGCGCAAGTCGTACTTTGCTACGACATCTCTTGGGACACAAGAAAAGGTAATGACGATCCGCTCTTCTTTTAAAAGGGTTCCTATTCTTATTCATTATCCTGCAACCTCCTTTAAAAGGGGTCTCTATTATTCTTGTTGTTTTGTTGAGGTATTGTTGATCCCTAACAAACAACAAGAAAAATAAGATCAGGATTTGAGACTCTTTGCACAAACCCTACTTTACTATCAAAGGCCCCTTACTAACCCTTACGGGTTTTCCTTGCCGCCTCATTACTGGCATGCCAAGCATCAAAGCGATCTAAGTACTCTTTAAAGCCGCCTTGGCCTTCATACAAACACTGCCAAATATGCTGGTCACTTCTTTGACAGCCGCAGCGCTCACAAAGCGCCTCCCAATGTTCCCTGTTCTCCCACCTTACGCCTTCTACGCGGTCAAACTCCGCAAACGTTTTGTCTATTTCCTTCTTGCGGCGCGTTAACTCCTTCGTGGTGTCGACCGGACAACATCGGGCGGCAACGTCGCCGTGTTTTAAACATGCTACGCCAACCAAGTCGTACCCGAGGCATCTATGTCGGTGCCATGCGTCGGTAACGTTCTCGTCGCAGCGCACGCATACGTTCTTTAAACAAACCCTTTTATTACGATGGTACTCCAAAGCCTGCGCGCTGCTAAACTGCTTATCACAGTCTTCGCAAACGGTAACGTTGCTTACTTTCTTACTACATACCCGTCTTTCGACGTGATATTGTAACCGCTGCCGGCTGCTAAAACCCCTTTTACATTGCTCGCACTCCATTATATCTATGTGTTATTTAAGCCTTATAAGGGATACCGAATGAAGTCCTGCACTGATTCCTTCGCCCAGCCCGCCATTGTCAACAGGGCGCTAAACCTTTCTGCGCGCTTCAGGCCGCACATTTCATCGTACAACTCCTGCACGCGCTCTTTTAACCGGTCTATCTCCTCCCTTTGCATTTCTATGGTGTCTCCTTTATCTTTTGCGTCGGCGACAATTCTTTGCACTGCTTCCACTGGCTCCATATATACCAGCAAATAAATTTGCTTCTAGTTCCCTTCAAAAGAAGGGATATAAATGAACCCAGATCACATGCCTTGTAACGGTCTGATAGTAGGACCCACCGGCTGCGGAAAGACCCAGTTCGTGGTAGAGCAGCTATTAGGACCCTTTAGATACCGATTTGACTACATAGTGCTATTATGCCCCACCTACGTGAATAACCGCACCTGGACGGGCATAGGAGTGAAAGACGACGACTTCTTTGTAGATATCTTAGACCCTAACGAGTTATCCAGCCATCTTAAGTTCTGGCACAAACAATTCCCTAAAGATACGCAAACCCTCCTTATACTGGACGACATTGCCTGCGGGGATGACGTGAAAAGACGCACGTCCGAATTAGTGAAGCTCGCCTTTAGCGGCAGACACGACAACATTAGCGTTTGGTTGCTCTCGCAGCAGCTTACCAGTGTCTCCAAGCCTTTTAGGGAAAACATAGGTTCACTTGTCGTATTTTATACTCCAAGTAAGTCTGATCTGGAAACCATCCTTTCTGACTACGGCGGTGAGATATCCAAGGAACAGTTGCATGAATACATGCGGCATTTAAAGACGCATGAGCACTCCAAAATGATATTGTCTTTGAGGTTTCCCTACACGGTTGGAATCTATGATTCCTAATGTATATGGACATTGAGCAGCTCTTAGATGAAGTCCCCGCGCAGTTAGACGAAAGTAACCTCAAGGAACAACTTAACATCCTTGTGTCTTCTGGGAAGTGTAAAGAAATGATAGGCAAGGAACTTACCCATGAGCAGGTTAATAAGTTGTCAGAAGAGGAAGTCAAGAAGTTCCATAAGAGGTACGAGGCCGCCCTTGCAAGTAAGACCACGGACGCCGTAGCAGACTCCGCTATCCGACTTGCGACTAAATTACTTGGACTTGCGCTGCCCATAGACGACGTGGAGCAACTGCGGAAGGACATAAGCGAGGACTATGTCATCGCCCAAGAACTTAAGATAACCTGCGGGTGGTTGTCTTTGAAGTGCGGTAAGTTAATGGCAGTCGCCTCTGCGGCTTTGCACGTAGCTCAGCCTGTCGACTTGAAGGAACTTGCGGGCACCTTTTGGGCCTCTTGGAAGGACTTCAAGAAGGATAGAGAAGTCGAAAAGGTCTTCCAGGCAGCACTTACTGAGGTACCTGATCAAGTCGCCTCAAGTACCTAGTTAAGTCATTCGTAAGTACTTAGTCAAGTCATTCGTAAGTACTTAGTCAAGTCATTCGTAAGTACTTAGTCAGGTCATTATTAAGTCATTGTCAAGTCGTCATCAAGTTACTTGTCAAGTCCTTCAAGTCCCTTAATATAAGATGAGTGGCACCGAAGAACAACCAGAAAAGGCTCCCGTAGAAGATACCAAGATTACCAAGGCTAAATCTCCAGGCAGAGTTGCCGCGGGGAAGAAGCTCGCGGAGATGAACAGGAAGAACAAGGCAAAAAAAGAGGAAAAGGTGGAAGAGAAAGAAGAGGAATCCTTTATTAATCCTGGGTACGTCATTGGCGCGTTAGGAGTTGCTATAGCAGCAGGCAGCCTCTACTTACAATGGCGGGCTACGAAGCCAAAAGTAAAGTGGGAGCCGCCAACATATCACGCACCCGTGCAGGAGCCTAGAAGCAAAATCCCTGAAATGGAGTAACCTTCTCGCTTTGTAATATAATGTCAACCAAATTAATTGACGCCGTCCAAGAAGCTGCTATCACAACCTCCATCATCGCTGGTATTGGCTGGGTAGGTAAGAAAGTCCTAAAGGAGGACCTTACTGAGGACCCAAGTAAAAACCTGAGTAACTTTGCTAAGATGACCGCTGCCGTATGCGGGGCTATCATGCTAAGAAATTACCTACAGAAGGAAAAGTACCTGCCAACGACATAATCTAGAAGCAAACTGTGTTTGCTGGTATATAATGGCTAGCGTGGTCGCAGGTGGAGTTATTGCAGCTTTAGCATTCACTGGAGCTAATTATGGTGGTCAATATTTGGATAGATTAGTTAGAGGTGATCGCAGCGGAGATTTAGCCGCTGAGAGGAAGAGACACGACTTAGCGCTGGAGAAATATCAGCGGGACGTGGCAGCTTGGAATGAAAAAAGGCAAGCTTACAGGGATTGGTTGGACAAGAACTACCAAGACAAAATGCAGGCAGACAAGAACTTCGAAAATACAGACTACGCCTTTAAGCTTTATGCGCAGGCGCATCCCGCGGCATCTACGGGGTTAAGAAAGCCTCAGTTTAAGAATTACTACCAGCCTTCTAAGAAACAAAAAGACAATGAGCTGGTCTTCGTAGGAGTCGCAGGGCTGACAGGAGGCGTAGCTTTGGCGTATCTGCTCTAAGCTGCGCTCAGATCACTAGAAGGGGACTTGTCCCCTGTAATATATGATCGTCTTTTTGGAAAGCGACAAGAATGACTTTACCACTTATTTAAATCCCCCCATTAAAGCCCATAAGGTTCGGCTCATAAGTTGCTCTTTGTACAATTCTTGGTATAACCTGATTAGGGGCATAGTCACTGAGCATACAGGAGGATCTAACTATCAAGCCGTATTGCTGCCCGATGGACATTACACACCAATCACACTGGCCAAGGAATTAGCAAAACACGGTTATACTCTCACCACGGGGTTGCCGCACGAAATGACCCTCAAACATAATATGTCAAATTATTCAGTAACTTTTGGAAAGTCTGACCCATTGGGATCTTTATTATGTGCCTCGGGCAAAACAATTACCGACACAGCCATACCTGTGAAATGGAAAGTCGCATCCTCTTATAAAGTCTATTGCGATTTAGTCCATAGTTACAGCAATGGGGAAAAGCCTTCTCTTATGTCCAAGTTTCTACCCAAAGGTAATCCATTTGACCCAGTAGAATACACTCCCATTTCTTTGAGCTATGACTTGTCTCATTTGGTAGAAAGCATAAACATCACCATTAAAGTGGACGGAAAGACGGTGGATTTCAACGGACGCAAGATCAATCTTGTTTTGGAATTCATATAATGGGCCGCGTAGAGGACAAACTCAAAAGGATTTACTATGGGCCTGAAGGCTATTGGAAAGGAGCGTCGGCCATCAAGAAACTCGCGACCGCGGCCAGGGTATCAGAAGAAACGGCTAAGAATTGGCTAAGAAAACAAACCCTCTGGCAGGTTTATCTTCCCGTGCCCAAGTACATTCCCAGGCCCAGCTTTACCGTAAATGCCCCTAATGAAGTTCATCAGGCGGATTTGCTTTTCTTACCGCACGACAAGGTGAGAAAAAAGACCTATAGATACGCTTTGACCGTAGTCGATATCGCAAGAAGAAAGAAGGACGCCGAACCCATAACCAGCAAGGATTCTGGGGAAGTAGCAGAAGCCCTAAGTAGGATTTATAAGCGCGTCTTGAAATGGCCCAAGCTGCTGCAAGTGGATGCGGGGACAGAGTTCATGGGCGTGGTTACTAAGACCCTGAAAGACCACGACACTAAGATTAGGAGAGCCGAAGCCGAGTACCACAGGGGTCAGAGCATCGTCGAAAGATTCAATAAGACCCTAGCCGAGCGTCTCTTTGGGTACCAGTATTGGAAAGAGCTGGAAGACCCCTCCAAACGCAACAGGGAATGGACTCAGAGGCTCCCCCAGGTCATCGTGGCTTTGAACAACGAGGCGGCCAGGGCTACGGGAATGAAACCCAAGGATGCCATAAAAAAGAAACACGTGGAACACAAGTCCTACGTCAGAAGTTCGAGGGCGGTCGGACTGAAGGAAAAAAAGCTACCCCGCGACATAGTGGTCAGATACCTCTATCAGCCGGGGGAACTCGAAGGTGGCAGTAAGAGAGCCACGGATCCTAACTGGTCCCTGGAAACGTATGAGATTTCGAAGTCCGTCACCAAGGAAGGGCAACCCGTGTTGTATTACCTAAATGGCCCAAGTCGTGGATTTGTCAAGGAAGAGCTGCTCATAGTCCCCAAAGACTCAGAGTAGTGCTGCTCCACGCGCCCGATTACACTCTAGGCATGTCAGTCTTACGTTGCCTCTACAATGCCCGCGTTTGTTGTTGATACGATCCACGGAGAACTGCTGATCGTCATTTGGGTCAAACCTCCATAGTAGAGGTATGTTACATTTGGCACACCTTGCCCCTTTCTTATAGACGTCGTCCACGCATAGGTCGAACGTCATATTTTTTTCTTCGTCGTGCCGCTTGTAGCGAAGGAGTTTCTTAGCAATGTTCTCTTTGGCTACGTCTTCTGGCGTCTTATCGTAGCGCAGTTGCGGCCCCCAGGCTCTTTTCAACTGTTTGGCATATTCTACGTGGCTTACGGCGGTGTAGATAAGGTTGCTCCAACACAGCCGCTGGTCTATGATCCATAAGGTTTCTTTTATGGTAAGCCCCTGCGCGCTGTGGACTGTCATGCAATAGCCCAAGCGCCAGTCTGGATGGGAGGTAATTCTTTCCACCTTTTCTATGGGCACCCAGGCTTTATCGTGCGTTACCGCATTTTGCAGTTGGATGTCGGTACCAGGTACCCAGACGTCGCGGCGCTGCATACGGGTGTCGTGGGGCTTGTAGCAAACAGGTACGGGATGCGTAGGGAAGCGCTCTCGGCGTATATTTAGCAAATCCTTTTGTATGCGAGACTGTGCTGCGCGTTTGCTGCTCAGCACCAGATCCTTTGGATGCCATGTGTAAAGGAAGTCCTCGTATTTCTTCGCTCGTACGCGTTTGCGCAGTGTCTTGCATTGCTCGGCATCACTAAGGCCCCTTAATTCCGCTTTCAGGTTTCTTATTTGATCCTTACTGCGGTAATCTGTGTTGATTTCCTCCGCATGGTCTACGAACCCCTTTAGCCATTCGTGGGGCATCTCTCCGGCTATTGGAGGAGGCTGGCATGGATCTCCGGCGAATATTACTTGGCACTTTCCGCGGAGGAAGTCTACGAACTCCTGCAGGATTTCCAAAGGCACGGTGCAAATCTCATCCCAAAGTATCACCGGAGGTATGTCGTGGATAGCTTCAGGTACCCACTTTTGACCATTCCAACGGAAGAAGCTGTGGTAGGTCTGCGCGTCGTAACCCCTTTCGCAGAGTTCTTTTTCCAAACGGTGCGTTGGCGTTAGCACCTTTATCTTAGGAAAGAGTTCTAACACACGCGTCGTCTTACCGCTGCCTCCCGTACCGTAGAGGTAAGAGAAGCGTTGGTAAGAGATTGGGTCCGCAACTGAAGGTAGAGGCTCTTTGGTAGGCGTTACGGTGCCCCGGGTGTGCTCGCCGTGATATTCTACGCGTTCTCTCCAAGCTTTTATTTCTTCATCTTTGACACGCCATTGACCACTTTCTGCGAGTTCGTCGTCGGTGTAGAATTCCTTCATCTTTTCTAACACTTCGGGCTTTACGTACAAGGAATCCGTAGCTACGCGCGGAACGTCCTCTTTGTCAAACCGCAGTAACATCGCGAGAAGGTTAATGTGCGCATATGCGAGCATGCTGGCACGCAGATGGTAATACTGCGGTCGATGGTCCTGGTAGTAACACAAAGCATTCCACTTACGTTCTCTCTGCTCGGCTTCTATGAAATAATCCCATTTCTCCACGGACACCATCGTTCCTTGGTCATGTGCGCGCTTTATAAGGAAGCTTAGTTCGCCTTCGTCTGTTATCAAGCGACGCTGCATATGTTTTTCTCCTTCTTTAGCGCCCTGTGTGAATTTACCTATAACAATCCGCGCTGTGGGGTTGTGCTCTGGGAGCCATTGTGTAAAGGCGCTATGACAAAGTATGGCTTCATGCGCTGTGTATTCGAGCAGCTTACGCTCTTCAAAGAACTTCAATAAGGGCACCGGTATCCATTCTTTCTCCTGCAGGTGCTTTCCGTACCACGCATAGATTATTGGATGCAGGCCCGACGCTAATTTCCAAGAGGTCAATCGTACAAACCCCGTTGCCGGGGAGCCGTAGTGACCATCTAGAGACACACGGAAGAATTGGGAGTCTGGATGTCCGTAACAGTCGTAATATTCCTTACAATCTCCTAGACCTTTAAAGCTTGCAGGGTAACAGTGTTTCATATCCAAAGACACGTATTGGTCTTCGTCGTATTCCATGTTCCACAGACCACCGTGGCCGTGTTCTACGCACGCTTTGGCTATGTCTCCGAACTCTTTTGGGGTAGGTTTCCATCCATTTCTTTTCTTTGCGGCTAAGAAGTCCAAGCTGCGACTGCTAAGGACCTCGTCAGAGAAGTCTTCCCCTAAGGTCTCACAGGCGCTTTGAATGCGCTGTTGTTCAATTTCGGGTCGATACAAAGTGCCGTCTTGCGTCATAAACTGACTTCCTTCTGAATCCATCAACCAAATGGAATTCTCATGGATTAACTCTGCCAATGGAGAATTCTTATAGACCTTCATTTCCTTCTTTCTTGGGAACCGCAGTTCGCGCCAGGCGTGCCCATTGTGCTGGTAGATGACTATAGGCGCACCACGGCCCCCATATTTGTGTGTTCCGGAGTAAATAAAGCCGTCAGTGATATCTTTCACATGGATTCGCCTCTCCAGCGCCGTTTCTAACTTCTTGATGTTGTCTATCGACCCTCCGGTCCTATTAGTATCTTTTTCCCATTTCCTGATGGCTTCTCTTCTCTTTAAAGTCAGTTTACCGCCCCGAGAGGAGTCTTCAAAGAACTCTCTTCCTAACTTCCCTACGCAGTTACCGGGATGTCGCATCGGTTTCAACTTCTTAACGTCTGGCGTCTTTATCTCGTACGCACCGTAAATGACTACGGTAACCGGGTAAGCAACCTCGTAGAACAGCATGTCTATTCCTACCAATGCTCCCGGGCGTGTGTTTTCGTTTAAGACAAACAGGTCCTTCTTACCAGACGCCCTGATAGGATTGCGCCCCTTTTCTATCATCCACTCGCCGTCTAAATACTTTATGAACGTTAGCTCCAACCGGTAGTTACCTTCGGGTATTAAGTTAATTATTCTTTCAGCCCTTTCTTCTGTCATCGTCTCGTCCGTATCTCCCTCCATAAATGTTGTGAAGGCAAAGTCAGCATCCAGGCGATCCAACACCTGAGTTCGCAGTCGGCGCACAGTTTTATTTCGAATGCTTGTGATGGTGTCCATCTATATGTAAAGGATATCTTAACCTCCGTTTGCGATATCTTTGATTCCCAACACAGCAGCAGTAAGGACTTGTCGCGCGGGTATTTCCCGCTGCCGGCGCCTTCCTTAAACCGCCTGTAAAACCCGTAAATCTTTGACATTGACCGCGAGTCCCCCTTACTGCTGCTTGGGTCCGACCACAGCGATCACTCCTTCAGACACGAGGTGGTTTGCTATAAAAAGAAATTCATATGATTAAGTTTACATTGCATTTTATTTTTGAAGAAATGCTTTACTTTCCATTCTATACTTCATCTGTTCAATACTCCATGCATTTTACAGTTTCATTTATTCTCGACTTTCACATCCCCATGATGCCTTGCGTCTTTGGGGGGTAACCAATCAAAAAACTGTCCCAAATTGAAAGGTTTCTTAATTGAATTTATACTATACATGCGTTTATCTGTACAATACTGATTATCAGTTTATTCCAAGTTATTTTTGTATCTTAGGCCGTTAAAAAATACACTCACCATAATTTCGAAGAAAGACTATATCCAAATCTGCATTTACGATACGAAGACTTCCGGCGTGACCTCGGGTTGGTTGCCGAAGGAAATCCGTTGAACTGGTGTACAATGAGCTCCAAGTACGGGTCAGAACAAGCGAGGTAGTATGTGAATACAGGCACATTTCATGGCTTAAAGACACGAAGACTAGTCTCTAATGCGACTTTCTCGGTTCTATAGAGATGTGAGAGAAGGGTTATGACTAAAATTTGGCGCTAGAAAGGAAATTCGAAGACGTACGGGGTTTCAAAGACTCTTGATGGCTCGCTTTTGGATCCCGAGTCTCCAACCTTCTCTTATTTCTTACTTGTGGGGAAAAAATCCTTAAAACGGGCTAAATCTAAAAATTAACCACACAGAGCGAAAGAAGTGCTATTTCTCAATGATCGGGTAAAATTTCGAGACTTTATTTCACGTTTCAATAATTTTATTGAAATTTTTGATGAATCCCCATACATTTTCTTATAACATGACACCACAGAAACCAAGCTTGGGCTACCTGTGCTATTGCATGAGAAAAATAATTGGGGTCGGTAGGTCGGATTATTATTTTTTTACTGATACAAGTTCAATGGAAATTAGCTTACTGGGAACCCTGTGGTGCATTTGGGAATAAAAAAATATTAGAGGCAAGAAAATTAGGGTCGGTCTCGCAACAGGAAACACACTTTTTTTTTTTTTTTTTTTGGCCTTATATAAGATAATGGTTAAATAAAAGAAGAAAAAATAAAAATAATGTTATGTCATTTTGATAATCTTACTTTAGGTCAAATGGTTTAGTGATTGATTCTGGTGCCACCCAAACAAGTGCCGTCCCTGTTCATGATGGATATGTCTTACAACAAGCCATCGTCAAGTCTCCTTTAGCAGGGGATTTCATCACTGCACAGTGCCGACAGATGTTTGAAGAAACTAATGTTGAGATTGTTCCACCCTACCTGATAGCTAGCAAGGTAAGTAACTTCTTACTACACTTGGATTCTTTTTATTTTTTTATTTCAGAAAAATAAATAGGCTTTGAGATAGCCATGCACTGACTTAAAGTAGATCAGCTCAGGGGTTGCTTCAGCTAGGGTTTGATCTGTGAGTTAGCCCTGACTTATAGATCAGCCCAGAGGTTGTTTCAGGGTTTGAACTGTGAGTTAGCCATGCACTGACTTAGATCAGCCCAGAGGTTGTTTCAGGGTTTGATCTGTGAGTTAGTCATGCCCTGACTTAGATCAGCCCAGAGGTTGTTTCAGGGTTGGATCTGTGAGTTAGCCATTCTCTGACTTAGATCAGCCCAGAGGTTGTTTCAGGGTTCAATCTGTGAGTTAGCCATTCTTTGACTTAGGTCAGCCCAGAGGTTGTTTCAGGGTTTATTTCTCAATTGACACGGTTTTCTTTTATTATTCACAAGGCTTTATTTTTGTTATAACCCTCATTATAAATGCGAGGTCAATATATAGTTATGGGAAAAAAAAAACAAAAAACGACAACATTTGGTAAAATTTTGCCGAGGCGAGTGCCTCGGTTTGCTTCATACTGGCTACGGCCCTGGAACCCTGAAACAACCCTCTGGGCTGATCTCAGTCAGGGCAAGGCTAACCGACAAATCGACTCCTGAAACAACCTCTGGACTGATCTAAGTCAAAGCACGGCTAACTCACAGATCGAGTCCTGAAACAACCTCTGGGCTGATCTAAGTAAGGGCATGGCTAACTCACAGATCGAATCCTGAAACAACATCGTCTGATCTAGTCAGGGCATAGCTAATTCACAGACCGAATAACCCTGAAACAACCTCTTAGCTGATCAAATACAGGGCATGGCTAATTCAATAGAACCATGAAGGCGTGCATGGCTGTCTCAAAAACAGAATTGGATAGTGAGTTAGGCTTTGCGGAGGAAAGGGGGAGGGGGGGGGGGAGGGGAGGGATTGGAAATGAACCGTTGTGAACACTGAAAAATAACCCATTCAAATCAATAGAAGACAATATAGGTAAGTTGTAGTGCTTGGGAACGAGGTTATTCCGGGCGAAAGCCCTTGGAATTAAATTTGGAAAAATTAATTTCCGACCTCGCTGGGATTCGAACCCACGACCTTCGGAATTGTACTACCGATGCTCTACCAGCTGAGCTAGAGGACAGACTGAGAGCAGGCCGGGGTGAAATAGATGTTAGGTCTCATTCAAATCAATGGAAAGACCTATTAACAAGTCCTAATGCAAGTCCCAGAGAGGAGAGGCGAGTGCACTACCCATTTCTTTGAACCCACGTGACAGCTTTGTGTGCTTGTGTGGCAAAACAATAGCTTTGTTCTATTGAGTTTCCAAACCATTCCACTCCATTAACTATGGAAAGTATAATAATAATTGATCGTCAAGTGAAGTTCGATTATTATTTGCATATCGAACGCGGATGTCGCAGTGAGGCGGAGTGCAATCAATAGATCAAAATATCAGACCAGAAGATATTTGAAAAAAATTCTTACAATGAGCCTTTTCATAGTTTAAGAATCGATTCCACTGCGCAAGCAATTTCATACCGAATTTCTCACCTTCTTTTGACTAAACCTTCTTTTGTTCTTAATTAAACAAAAGGTGAGAAATTGGGGATAAAATCGCATGCGCAGTGGAATCGATTCTTAAACTATGAAAAGGCTTACAGATATGACCCATTCAAACTACTAAATATAGACATGACCTATTATCCAACCTTGAAGATGGCTTCAGTAGAGGGTTATTCTAAAACTAGACATGAGCTGTCCAGATAATCGGACAAGAAGTCAGAGCATACGGCCGAATCCGGAGCGGATGGACCCGCCGATGCGCTGGCTCCGGAGAGCGGCTCGGGATCCAAGTTGCGTAGAACTGGTACTTTCATACTACTATGATTTATTTGACAGCCGCTCTCGTCAAACAACGTTTGGCGCCACGGTATGTTACATTTGCTCATGCGCACTACATGTAACTTGTTAAAAACCGGTTTTAAAACTGGTTTCGTTTTGTCCACGATCTTGGACGGCGGTATATCAAAGAAAACGCTCTACATCGGCAGAGTCTCCTTCCTTCCCCGCATAAAAGAAGGGAGAGAAAGAGAAGAGACTCTGCATGCAGGGTAGGCCGGGGTATATTTCGTGGAATTACCATCTTTATATATGACGTCATTTTACGTATTCATCTTTGGAATGAAGCGAAAGTACTTTAGAAAGTTTGCGGATGGGCGCAGCATTTCAGCACTTTTCATCCTAAGAATTCAAGAGCGTTTCAGTTTGAAAAGAAATGCCCGTTTTTTTGGTTTCTCTGAAAACGCATCATCCCACATGGAAAAGATAGACAATGGGACCTCAGTCCTCACTGATACGATCGGCATTTCAGGGCTGCTGGCCATAGCAAGGGGTTAATCATTAATGGTCCAGGGGCCGACTAACCTCTCCCTTAGGCTTCTGCCGAGCTTCCTGATCAAGGTTGAAATCAGGGTTGAAATCTTCGGCATAGCCGTAAGTCCATACGACGGTTCAGCACTCGATGTCTGGAAGTATGGTCCTGGTTAAAAATCGGTAATAATTAAAAGTAATCGAAAATACTAGGTGATTTTTTGAAACTGAATAAACTTTTTAATATTTAAAGAATCGTTTATCTATCCAAATGATGTGGTTTGTTTATTTCCAAGTTCATTTCTTGGAAACCTTTCCAAGGGACCGGAGCTGTGGAATTCGAAGCGCGACTCATATCGATGATAAAACAAAGATCTTAATATAAACAGATTCTAAGCCATTTAACAATTAGACGGAAGGATAGATTCGATCTCTTTGAGTCTCTATCAGTCGTAATGGCGATCCAAAATCCTAGGAGGCCGCACTTTTTGCCCTTCTTGATGGCTATATTATTCTTGGACAACTTGGTGAAAGTAGTTGCTGGTAAGTTAGAATATGGCGTTAGATTAAAATCCAAAGCTTTTTTCTAAAAAAATTGTGCTTAAAATTTTCAAAAGATATTAGATATGCTCCGTTATAGGGCCATAATGTGTAGAAATATAGTTCAATTGATATCGCCATCGAAGAGCGTCGATTTAGGTTGTTCGTCCTTGAAATTCCTATACAAGTTATTTTGAAAATACTGAGTACTGCTTATTGAAAAGTTTATTAGCAGCTTAAAATTGAAGACAAAAGTAAAGAAAAGTATTCTGTATAAATACAAAAAGAGATGTATTGGTTACAATAGGCAAAACATTTTGGTTTAGCCTGGTTTTGGCTTCTAAGGGACTCCTTTTAATTAACTCAGTGCGATGACTCGAGTTTTACTGAATTCACTAAGTATCTTAGTCATTCACGCGAATCCATTTTTAAATATGTCTTATCTTCAGTTTTGGCATAAATAATATCTATGGTTTTCAAGACTGTTTTCAGTAAAATAAAGTGAAGCTGCAGAAAGCGCTTTGATAGATATTTTTTCTTCTTCTTGGAATTATGAACTATCAAGTTTCGTGTCATTCATGTAACCCGGAAGGAAAAGGTTGCCCAGAACTCGAGATTTCCGATGAAAATTAAATAGGAAACAGACATGCTTTCCTAAGGTCTTTAGTAGCCACTACAATTCCTACATAATAGTAGAAGATAATATAGGTAAGTTGTAGTGCTTGGGAACGAGGTTATTCCGAGCGAAAGCCCTTGGAATTAAATTCGGAAAAATTAATTTCCGACCTCGCTGGGATTCCAGCACTACAACTTACCTATATTATCTTCTACTATTTCATTAGTGCCACGCGGTCCACATACTCTCATCTTCGTACATAATAGTTAACCAACATCAATTTCTTTGTATTTATTGGCTTAAAGGATTTCTGGGTCACGAAAAATTCAAACTTAGCCACTTCCTTGGATTACTATGTATGTCCTCATATAGTAGGTTGTTTTTTAATTCCATAATTAGGTGGTTAGCGTACGAAAAATTCGATAATATGCTTCGAGGAAGTAACTCCTTCCTTTTCTGCATTAACACGTAAATCTTTGTTAATTCTGGTCGACGTCTTTCACTTTTAATTTTCTGCTTATAATACTCGTCAAAGAACGATCATATGAGTACATTGTTTTTAAAGCACAATTTTGGCCTTTTGTTTGGTGTTTGGTGTTTGGCGTTAGGCGTTTGGTGTTCTGGTCATTTCTTGCGCTTAAAAAAATACAAAAATATTTTATTGGACCAAGCATACATATATCTGATCCAGCATGTATACTTGTTCTGCTAAATCGCACTCTTCTTGTGTCCTTTCACGGCGCTGAAACAGTGCTGTTTCCCATTTAGTTACGTTAAAACTTGATTTGAACGCGTCGCTGATTCGAAGACCTATACAAAACCAAAGACAATTCTTTAGTTTGCTTGATGTTTCGTTCTCTCCTGTGCCAAAACGGGTTTCCTTCCGATTCCCTTCGTAGGAGAGCAACATTTGAGAGTTAAACACAGAGAAATTTATTAAGCGTTGTGAGCCAAAGTGGGCCTAATATTGGGAACTATGTAGATACGTAGATTATATTTTATTTTTGAATATGTTTTTGCATATGATCTAGTGGTATCAACCGTTTCATAAGAATTTGTTAGAAAAGACGTGTTTTGTCATACTTGTCATTTATTGATTTACTGTTTACTGCATGACCAACCATGGCCAGTTAGGGAGCATATTGATTTTATTGAATAAACAGTGGAATTTTTCCACGACATCGTTGACAATGATCTAATATACGGTCAATAAACTCGTCAGGACGTGTTACCAATAGGTTTAAACATGTAATTTGTTTTGAAGGATGAGACAAAAGATTTTATATTTCCGAAAATTGCCACAAAAGTAAACGGGGCTTAAAAGTAATCATACTTTTCCTATTTTTATGAACTTGTTCTTCAATTGTTGTCGTTCGCGGGCTTCCTGTGGTGACAAACCACGCTTCTCTTCCCTACACATTTCCAGTCCTTTTTCGGCCAAAACTAAGATGGCTGACTAGCTCGGATGTTTTCACTCGATTTACTGTAAAGTTTGAGCAGTTTTGAGCAAGAAATTCGCCTATTTAGTGAAGAAAATTATATTCCAATTTCCAAATATGGTAAGTACATTCCATATATGGTAAAAGAAACGGCTCGAGCGGAACGACAACTTTTCTATGTAAAAGTCCTTTTAAGCTTAGAGCATATTTGTGGTTCATAAAACCACCTTGCGTTGACACGGCTTAAAAAAGGCGTGATTGGTTAATTCAAAATATTAACTGAGGATGCGCAGTGTGGTTTTCCGCTGAATTTAGCGCAGGCGGTCAGTACAAAATGGCGGACGAGAAAGGATTCTTGTCGAGGGGTATCTTTTTCTTTTTACTAACATATCTGGATTAAATGCCGTAATTGATCAAGAAGACAAGTCAGATGAGTATCTTGATCTTATGTGAATGGTTAATTGAATTGTTTTTAGTCTTATTCGGCCAAAAACAAGTCATCGAAGTGTATGTATTTGAATAAAAAAACAGCGAAGAAATGCAATTATTGCGCCGTTATTCTAAGTCTTTTCCAAAGTTCTGACCTATAAATGCTGCTTGATTGTCAAGATAATAATGTAAATATAGTCGTGAGTGCTTTAAATTTGAAAATATGTGATCAAAACTATAGATGAGCATGCTTTACTCCGATTATTATGTTAAATCTGTTCAACTGGGTTGCTGTAATTCGATATCGTGTGTTAGATTCCTAGATAATTCTTCCTTTTAGGTGTTTCTTGGCGAAAAACAAATCGTACAATGGGAATACTCATCATTGAACTAGTTTGAAAGCATACATGAACCTCCCATTGACAAACAGCATTTTTTTTTTTGTCAGAAAAAGAATTTTTTTTCAGGAAAAGGGTTCTTATTATTCTCATTATTAGCAATGAATTAAATGCTACTTCATTTGTGTTTGCATGGCAATCTTACTTTTTTCATTTAATTTTGATATCTCTACAATATCAATGAAGAAGTTCTTAATATTTATGTTAAGTAGATATAGGAGAATCTCTCTTGTAAAGTACTCAGTTTGATCTTCCTCATATCTTCAGCCAGTTTAGCTAGGCTGTTTTTTCCTTTGACTTTAAACATTTGAGTCATGCACAGGAGAATATTAAAACAACTAAAAAATAATAACTTTTAAAACTGTTTCCACTTAATGTTAGTGCTGCATTTATAGTTAAGCAAAAGTTGTTAAGGTTCTGAGTTTTATCAAAAACCTGTTATAATCAGGTACTCCTCTAGATAAGCACAATGAAACAACATTAAGAATCTTTGGTTTTATCACTTCTGCGTTTAGTTTAGATATAATGAAATTATTCATCAATGTGATACTAACTAGAAAGCCCTTTTCATATGGTATAATTGGCACTTGCTTTATTTTGGGTTCACCCAAAATGCTAATTCCCTCCCAGTGTAGTAGTGTTTCATGTATACATCAGATTCCTTGTTTTTGTTAGTTAATTCAATCGTATGTTGTTGGTTGTAAAGGTTAAATGATCTCAGCATTATGTTTGCATTGTGTATTTCATCAGTCAACTTTCATAACAGTCTAGGGTAGTTTTAATCAGTAGTTTTGCCCTGTTTTTACCCACCCATATGGTACACAAGGAGGTCCTTTTATATTTAGTACACCTAGTGGCCTGTGTTGTTTGTTATAGATCATAATAATTAGAATACATTTTCTCCTTTCTGAGAATTGAGAATTATGATATTACCAAAGTTCAAAACCAAAGTAAATAGATTTTCCATCTACCAAGATACAGTTTTTTTTAATAGAGTAAAGGAATATACTGTAAGCACCTTTATGATACACAATTGCAAATTTTCAGTTAATAGGCCTTGGAAAAATTCCTAAAGACAACATTGGGTTTTTTCGTGTTCTTTTTTTTGCTAATAGTTATTTTCCCCTCACATTGCTTAATAAATATAAACCCCATCTTCCAATTTTCAACTGTTTTGATACACTAAAATACTAAATAATAAGATGGTTGTTAGGAGTATGATTGTATCCCACCCATAAAATGATTAAATACTCTGGGTATACCTTCCTGGTAATTGGTTCATCATTAATTCCTTTTGTTGAATCAGTTTTCAATTCTAAACCTAGAACTGAAATGTTCCTTATAAGTGATATTGAGGGTGAGACCTTTGTCGTAAAAATATTTTGAAAATATAAGAAAAGAAGTTAGTTTATTAATTCCATTGTATGTGTTTATTAAAATTAATGATAACCACTTTCAGGTTATGATTTTTCTATATAGCATTGTAACAATTCCTTCTGTCTAACACCCTCAAGATGCAGAATAGCTAGGTTAAAGCTATAGTAGAATATTCCAGCACCCAACTTGTGATAAAAGATGATACAAAAAGGGCTGAAATAGTTCACATTGAAAACTTGTTTAAAGTTTTATTATGAAAATTGGTAAACCCAAACCTAGTTTTTGAATCAACAAGATTGGCAGAATCAGGAAAAAATGTCACTATTAATATTTTCTGACATTTCAGATCTAGTATGTCACTCAAAAATAATTCAATAAAACAAACTTTAGATTTAAAAAAAACATCAGAACAAAAAAGTCAGTTTTGAAATTTTGCAGAAAAATGTGAAGCCTATTCAGAGCAAACTAAAGGACAATCCTTTAACTAAAGACTTGAACTTGGGTAGGTCGAGGATCAGAGTTACATAAAAATGATTTCCAAATTAAAAGAAGATATTTATCCTTCGTATCACAACATTTCATCATAGACTAAAGCTTTTGTCCTTAGTCTTAGCGCTCCTCTAAACCAGCTCTTCGAAACGGGTGTCTCCTCGTCTATCATCCTCTTTCATTCTTTCTATATTTTTCATTCTCTCCTTTTCTTTCCTTTGTTTTCTCCAATTCATTCATTCGTTCATTCACTCTTTCCTCCCCATTCATTAACCCTCTTATATTCTTCTTCCAGATTGCCACAGCACACCCGTTGGCCTAGAAAACATGTACATCATCCCTAACATTAGCTTCACAGCATCTTCTTTCTACGATAACAAATACATCCCATACAATGCTAGACTGAACGGTTTCAACGGATGGAGTCCGAAACTAGCGAAAGGCGAAAATGAATATCTACAAGTTGACCTTGGGTACCCTTACGTCATCTGTGCCATAGCAACACAAGGTAGTAGTGTCAAAACTGAGTGGGTGAAGCAGTATAGGATAATGACATCAGTCTATGGAACGGAATGGGTTGCCTATAAAGAAAATAGTCAAGTTAAGGCAAGTTTAAGAGACACTATGTACATTATTTAAACTCATCATCTGTAAAAATAATGAGATCTATAGAAAACTTTTAAACTTAAAACTTGAATTTAAGATTTGAAAAACAAGAAAACTAAACGGAGCTTTATTCTTGACTAAGAAATTCATAGCTGCATTCCGACGTACAGCAAGGGATCTATACGTCCCTAACAAAAACAAGAAAACGCTATGTATGTTAACCTGCTTTGATTTTCTTAATGTTATCTTGACAAGAAAAGTCTTCCAAAAAGTCTGAAATATTGACTTTGTAATGACGTCACTGCAAAATTAAGCTGTCATAAAGCCTTCAAATATTCACCAGCGAAAAATACAGGAACATACCTTCTATTGCAATGAAAATATAAAACTCATTCATTATTGTGTCACTGTTATCAAGTGCTCATTATCAACGATGTATTTTCATTTTGTGGCCTGGAAATCCGTTATTTCAAGAGGAAAAGTGACAACTCAGTCATTTGCAAATTTTCTCCATTCTCAGCTCAGCTGGTTATCTATTTTTTTAAGCAATTTGATGTAGTTCCATGTCGGGATATAGGCGGAGTTCCTGTGGTTTTGGCGGGAACATTTCGCGCTAAAAAACGCCGCGCACTTGCTTACTTCAATTTCCCATACTCTGGTTCTCTCACTTTGACAATACTGCGTGGTTGAAAACATGATGGATTTTTCACAGAATTTCACAGGAAACAAGGACCAAAACACTGTCGTTAAGAACAGAGTCAATAAACCTTTGGCAAGATATGTCCGCATTTTTCCAACAAAGTATCGAGGCGGGAGCACAATGAGAGTTGAATTATTTGGTTATCCTGAAGGTAAAGATGTTCCTGTACTATTTACATATACAAACTAAATTAGTATATAGCTATACGTATTGGATAATGGTCGAGCTCTGAGGATTATTTCAATAATCCGAAGAGCGAGACCATTATCCTATTTAATATATACTCTCATTGTTTTCGAAGAAAAGAAACCGAATTGTCAAAACTGTTTTGTTCGTGTTTTACAATAAGCAGGCTAATTAATGGTTTATGTTTAGAGTGTCTTTTTTAAACCCGTTGTTCCATTAGAACTTCTATATACAAAACACACAATAAATCGGAAATCTTATTGGTTTCAAGTGAGCATAATAATCCATGCGCTTTGTATAGGAGTTCTATAGAACTTGTATACAAAGCTTCAAATTATATGTTGGAATTCCACTATATCGCAAAACACCAATGAAACGCTTTAAGCTTTTGCATATTCACGTTCCTATTAATTGACTATAAAATCGAACTTTGGCTTTTTACATGTGCATTTCATTGAGTTCACTTCACGGTTCACTTTGCTGAGATGGAGACGTATGAAGAGTGCTGTTGCGAAATGTTAGCGGTCGACAAGGACGACGATGCAATCCTATCGCAATTGGTGGACAGTTTTGAAAACGAGAACTCGTCCTTAACTGTAAAAAGTGAGTTTGTTTAAAAGTATGATGATTCTGTTGATTATTTCATGTGATGCTATTGTCTTGACTTTTAACTGCTTGTAAATATGCTTTCAACTAAATGAATTCTTTATTTTTAGCTATTGAAGAGGAGGAAGTCGAAGAGCCTCAGCAAAGTCGTTTCAAGAAAATGCAAGAGAGGAATTTAGTAGAACTAGCAGAGGATCGATTCCAACTAATACGAAGAGTAAAGCCATGTGGGCTTTCCGCTTATACCAAAATTGGGCAATGTGGCGAAAGAGGGGTGACTTTTCTAAAGATGAGAAGTCTACCTGAGTGACGTTGTTAGCCAATTCATCGCTGAAGTTAGAAAGGAAGGAGGCGAACGATATCCCGCCAAAACATTGCACGAGATAGTGAGTAGTTTGCAGAAGTATTTTGAAATGAAGGGGAGAGTAGTTAAGTTTTTTGCATAGTTAAGCATTTGAAAAGCTAAGAAAATCACTAGATATCGAAATAAAAACTTCAACCAATAACAAGCTAGGCTTGCATCCCAAGCAGGCACAAGTAATTTCTGAAGAAATAGAAAATTATCTTTGGGAAAACAAATTTCTGAGCGATAGTTGTCCCAAAGTTCTGTTGAGAACAGCCCTTTATTTAATAGGTCTAAATTTTGCCATGAGGGCTGGGGATGAACATAGTAAATTGACCATAAGTAATCTTTCAATCAATACTGATTTCGAGGGGAGGGAATATTTGCTTTATTCGGAGGGTGTGTCTAAAACTATACAAGGTGGTTTGAAACATCGCAAGTTAACGCCCAACGTTAGTAGGGCATATGCTAATGTCCAATGTCCAGAGCGATGTGTGGTGCAAATTGTTAAGACCTATATAAGGCGTTGTCCTAAAGATGCATTAGAAAAGGCTTTTTATTTAAAGCCTTTGCAAAATTACAAGAAAGGATAATTATGGTACTGTAGTGTTCCTTTGGGTCATAATACACTTAAGAATGTAGTTCAGTCAATGATGAAGGAAACTGGGGTAGATGGTTTTTTCACAAATTACGAGCAACAGCTGCGACTAGATTGTTCCAAGAAAATGTTGATGACAAATTAAGGAGGTAACTGGCCATAGATCAGAGTCTTTGCAAAGCTACAAAAGGGTATCAGACAATCAATTAGCTAAGGTTTCCAGTATTGTGCAAGCTAGCCAAGGGACCAAATGTAGTGAAAGAACGGCAGTTCCAGCCGTGCAGTCCAACTTTTCGGAGATTGAAAGTAATACGGGGAAAATATGTCTGAATGTAAGTGGTGGCAATTGTAATATTACAATTTATAACAATTAAGTAAGTACTGTTCATGCGCATAATGATGGCCAACTATAATGAAATATCCTAAACAATGAAAGGTCATTAAAAGACGTTTTTTTTGTTGTTGCTGTATGTTTTGTTTGTAAACTACATTTTAAAATTAAATTGCAGACAGGTCATTATTATGCCCATCGAGATGGAACAGGAGGTCATTATTTCAACAAATAATGACCTACTGTCCCATCTCGGTGCACACAATAATGACCTGTCCGCAGTTTTCATTTAATTAATTCATCAGCCCCACTCTTCCCTGCTGAATTCAAAACCCTCCCCGGCTTTAAGAAACTTAGATTATCAAAAATAAAGAATACTTCAAAACAATGAGAGTATATATTAATAAGAGATAACTAGCTAAAAACTAGTGTGAGCTGCGTCGGTGTTTCTAATGAAGCAGTAATGATAAAAAGGTAAATTATACACCGTGAAAAGATGGAAAAACTTACTGACGTTTCGGACGCTAGTCCTTCGTCGGAGTAAAAGAAAATGTATATAGCGTGTTAGGTTTATGCTAAGTCCAGAAATCCCAACTTACTTCTTTCAAGGGCTGTTTTTATGATGGAATAAATAATACATGACAAAGGAAACTTTTGAAGCATTCTTCTAGTGGTTATAACGCCATTTTCAAACAGTCAGCCTCTTATTTAAGTCAAACAAGCATTCACCAAACTATCTGTTAAACAATTTCATTTAGTAAAATGTATAACTTATTACATTTCATTTCATTTATTTATTTATTTATTCCTATATTTTATTCTGAAGCGTGTGATAATCTTCCACTTGGAATGGAATCAGACGTCCTTCAAAATATAACAGCCTCTTCTGGTCAAGACCCAGCCACGAATGCGAGACTACATTACACATCAGGCTCGTCTTGGTGCGCCTCTACAAGTGACTCTGATCCTTATCTACAGATTGACTTGGGGTCATTTCACCTTTTTTGTGCTGTGGCTACACAGGGAAACAGCATGGCAGAGCAGTGGGTGAAGACGTACCAGATAAATACATCTACTGATGGTACAACATGGACCACTTATCAGGAGAACAATATTGACAGGGTAATGTAGCATTAATGATAGTATGATAGATCAGTGTATAGAGACATACCAGATAGATACATCTACTGATGGTACAACATGGACCACTACTTGAAATGCAGCATTAAATGAAGAATATTGATGCGGACCTATTGATAATTCAATTCACAGGTATTTTGGGGCAATTTTGATCGTTCAACGGTGGTACGCCAAGTTCTTTTCTATAGCACTGTTTCAAGATACATACGTATCATATCCAAGACACACCAGACTACACCTTGCTTGAGGACAGAGATCTATGGATATCAAGTAAATCAAAGTAAGTTGAGCTAAAACTGTAAACAAAATGGGTTCACGAATGTCCAAGTATCTAAGTATATATCCAGCACGAAACGTCTGCGCAACGTCTGCGCATGCGCGTACTTCGTACGCAAATTAGTCGAATACTCGTCCTATTTTTAAAATATGCAAATTATACTTTCAAACTTGTCTATTAACAAAAGGACTTTATAAAACGTCAAGGCTAAAATTCAAATGCTGAAACTTAAAGCTAATTATCACTTGTTGGTTTTATTAATATCTCTTGATGGGTTGCAAGCATGCCCAGAAGAGTTAAAAGACAAAAGAATGGCGACCATTGTGGTGCCGTCGTTAAATTGAACCAATCTATCGTTCTCTCGTGAGGCCGCGATGACGTAACGTTTAAACGCAATTTTTTTAAAATTTAATTCATATATTTTCATGTAAAGTTGCTGTTTCGACAAGCAGTAAACCTTTGTCAAGCAGAGTAGCTCTACTCTCGAGTCGAAATTGATATTTAGATCTTTTTTTTTAAGATAAAAATTTTGACACTTATTTAAATAAGCATTTCAAATTTTTCATCCACGTTTACAGCTTGTTCAAGTCACAGCTTGGGCATACCAAGCCCTAAACGGGTTCTCAACCACAGGATTTCAACAACATCATATTACAATAGCGAACACCAACCTTCTATGGGAAGACTTGGCTCAGATTCAGCATGGGGGCCGGAAAAACAAAAAGGTGATGACTACCTCCAGATTGATGTTGGTGCTGTGTCGTACATGTGTTCTATAGCAAGCCAAGGCAATGGGAATAATAAATTACACGAGTGGGTCACGAAGTATGAGGTGTTGTATTCTACAACCAATAACCAGTATATAACATACAGCGAGAATGGGACAGACAAGGTAAAATGCATTTTTTTAAATCTATTAAAAAACTTGAGCTGCTACGATATTTTATTTTGTTAGGTTTTTTAGCTTGTTTCAATAACCCTCACAATTTCCACTAAGACGTCTGCGTTTTAGGCTTCTTGCCAGTGAATGGCTCTTTCTTGGTGTTGCAAGGCACCTGAGGCTTGACGACAACAATACAATAGCCAAGGATATAATGAATTTAAAGCTAAACAATACCCTGCAAAAACAAATCCCTAAAGAAGAACAATAAATCTTGCTATACCAAGAAAGACCCTAGACTGATTCCATAAGTCTGTCCCAGATCGCTTTTTTTCAATTTTTTTCAATTTTTTTTTTTTTTTTCCTTTTTTTTTTTTTTTTTTTGTCGCTCATGGATCGTCGAGCCACCAACAGTAAAGAAGGAGCGCAAAACCACGACTTATGTAATCAATATAGAAAGACCCTAATAAATAAAGTATTTATAACTCCGATCATTGAAAATTTATGGTTGAGCTCCTTTGGAGACACCGTGCAATAAACTGTTGCTTGAAATGTTGCATCCATCTGGTTTCATCAAGTGAAATTAAACTTCAGCGTGGCTGCAGTTGCGTGATTTTCTCAACCAATCAAAGTTCATTAGTTTTAGCTTTACCGTTTGCCAGAATTGATACGTTCATTGATATCAATTTCAAAAATTGCTTTGTTGCAACGGAAATGCGACGTGTGAAATGTAATTGTGGTGTCTCCGTTTTTCTCTATTTTTTTTCCAGGAATTTCCAGGAAATACAGATCAATCAACAATTGTTACCAATTCAATTAAGAATCCATTCAAAGCGAAGTTTATTCGTATTCTACCGAAGGAATTCAATAAATGGAAGAGTATAAGAGTTGATTTTAAAGGACTCTCAGCAGGTACAACAGACATCAATTTATTACTCTTGCCTTGCCTTGCCTTGCCTTGCCTTGCCTTGCCTTGCCTTGCCTTGCCTTGCCTTGCCTTGCCTTGCCTTGCCTTGCCTTGCCTTGCCTTGCCTTGCCTTGCCTTGCCTTGCCTTGCCTTGCCATGCCTTGCCTTGTTATGCCTTGCCTTGCCTTGCCTTGCCTTGCCTTTCTTACCTCTAATGCAACATTTTTCTCTTTCGACAATAATCCCAGCCTGTGGCACATCATTGGGTCTCGAGAATTCCCACATACCGGACTCCTACATCACCTCCTCTTCCTCATTGGATAATTCCCATACTGCATCTCATGGTCGTCTGTACGGTAGCTCCTCATGGTGCAGCTCCTCTTCATCCAATACCGAGTACATCCAGGTCGATCTTGGAGAGGTCAAGACAGTAACAGGTATAGCAACACAAGGAGACAAAGATTTGGACAAGTGGGTAACGTTATACAAGATGGGCTACAGCTTTGATAGTACACATTGGGACGAGTACGAAGAAGGGAAACTTGTCAAGGTAAAAATGCTTTATGATCAAAGCAACTGATTTGTTTGACTTATGCGTGTGAATTTAAGCTAATTTTCACTAGCGCGGCAATCTTGGCTCTTTATATTATCCTCCCAAATGCAAATAGTTATAGACCTAATTGAAAAAACGTTGTCGAGTTCAGAAAAGGTTATATCATCAAAGCTAATACCAAAGTAGATCATGGGAAGACAAACAATTATGCTAATTTTATGCGTATTGCAGTTTTCCCTTCTTGTGCACATTTTATACATCATAGCTTTGGCATGTTGTTAATCTAGGTCGACCGACTTTGCTCTACTGTGCATTTTTAGTTGTCTATATGCAAATACAATATACATTTCAGAGTACTCAAAATCCTTGTCGGTCTTAGCTTCGATGATATGACCTTCTCGAACCCGACTACGTTTTTTCAATTAGGTGTATTTCAATCTTGACTGTATTATTATACCTCTGGGGTCTCGGCTTCGATTTCTGGACTTGACATCACAGAATGAGAAGAGGTTGTTAGGTCTCTTTCTTGATTCGAGGGTTTTTGTCTAAATTCTCCAGGTTTTTCTCCCTCCGCAAAAGCCCAGTACGCTTAATTCCAATTTGAATCCAATTACATCAATAGAGTTTTGCATCATCATGTGCGCACGCCCATAATACAGCTTGGGCTGCCTGTGGTTAGATGGCAGAACAATAAAATCCCATTGCTCCTGGGAATTGAATTCTTTCGCATGTAAAACGATTGTATTGTTCCTGCCATCTAACATGTTTGCCGTCACGTGATGGTGCAAAACTTCTGTAATCCTAATGTCAGCTTCAAATCTCCTTCCTTGTTAGGTGTTTAATGGAAACAAAAATAGAACTGACGTCATAGTTAACTGGCTAAGCCATCCAACAGCAGCTCGTTACGTCAAAATATTTCCTCAGAGCAGTAGCGGTGGAGTCTGTCTAAGACTCGACCTTTATGGATGCACCTTCTGTGAGTAAACACTAGAGTAGTTAAATCTTTCATTTACTACATATTGCAGCTCTATATACTAGATACTTAGTTAAATAAAGCTTTATTATTATTATTATTATTATTATTATTATTATTATTATTATCATTATTATTATTATTATGGCAAGTTTTATTTGTCTGTATATATCATGTTAACATTGACAAGCGGACTAAGTCTAAGCTGGTTAAGTTTATCATTTTTTACAATCCTTTCTTCAGTTGATGCATATTCATAGAACTTCTTGACTATATTAACGTTCTGGCTTAAAATCCATTTCTGGTATCGTTCTATAAGAAAGTTCACTTCCATGTTTGTATTTGTAATTGTTCTTTGGTCTTTTCTTAGCTTTTCGTGATGTCCTGCGAGAAAGTCAAACACTATGTTAATCTGATTTACACTTGAGCTTTTGCACTCTTTTATTATTATTATTATTATTATTATTACTATTACTATTATTATAAATAATAAGCTAAATAAAGGGCAGTGTGCAAGGGATTCTGGTAGCTGTAGTATATATATAACAGCCTATCGCTGGATTTTAATCAGTTGACAAAAGTCTTTGAATCTCATTACCTGCTCCAAATGGTTTTCAAACACTGATCACCGTGTGCTGTCAGCCAGAAAGAATTCTATTTGAAAACTTGTGATTCAGCTGATAAACATTTACGAAAAAAAGAATTTCTCTGTCGTACACGGTAATTAGCCTCGATTTCGTATGGAATAGTTATTCTGAACATTCATGCGTTCCATTGAAGGTTCGTGGAATTTTGTAGTGTTTTTGTATTGCCAAGGCGGTGCATTCCTTACTTTACCGTTGGTAGTTGTGAACATTTTATTGTACACTGAACACAGCGGTATTGACTAATTTGATATCGAATTTAATTCCAAGGGCTTTTGCCCGGAATAACCTCGTTCCCAAAGCACTTTAACTTATCTATATTTCTATATCTTCATGTATTTCATAAGTGCTACGCGCGGTACACATATTCATGTATTTCATAAGTGCTACGCGTGGGCCACACATTCTCATCTTTGATAACATCTATTTCACCCCGGCCTGCTCTCAGTCTGACCTCTAGCTCAGCTGGTAGAGCATCGGTAGTACAATTTTCGAAGGTCGTGGGTTCGATTCCCAGCGAGGTCGGAAATTAATTTTTCCGATTTTAATTCCAAGGACTTTCGCCCGGAATAACCTCGTTCCCAAGCACTATAACTTATCTATATTTCTATAATTTGATATCGGTCTATTGCGCATGCGCATTCGAGTATAAACACTTTTGATCACATTTTAAAAACTTGGCTTTTAGATACCCCTAAAAGTCCAAGTACTCCAGTCACTGCAGACAAGAGATCAGCCTCACTGAGATTGGACCAACATCCAAACTAACCAGGGGACTGCAGACTCGTTCTCGATAGTAGTGAGCGATACATATGGGACGAACCAGACAATAATTGTTCCAAACCAACCAACAACCTCAAAGAATATTACAAATTTAAAGCCTTATACAAACTATGAAGCTAAGATCATTGGTGTAAAGAACGACGGGCAACCTTTATGGCAAAGTACCTCAAGATTCCAAACGCTCATTGCAGGTTAGCTTGAGGGCCTCAAAGCCAGTATTTGACCCAACGTTTAACCAAGCTTTGACTCCAAATTTAGCCAACATTTGACCCAAAATTCGACCAAACATTTGAACCCAACATTTGAACTCAACATTTGACTCAACATTTGACCCAACATTTGAGCCCAACATGTGACCCAACATTTAAACCAATATTTGAATCAACATTCGAACCAGCATTTGAACGATCTTATAGTGAGTCATTAAACCGATGATGGACGATGGATATCGTTCGCAATATCTTACTCAAAAAACTTCTAGTCATTCTTTTCGTATATGAATTGTTTTCTTTTTCAGAACCGGAAGCAAGTCCTACCATAGAGACGTTGACTGCAATATCATCACAAAGCATCAGAGTGACAATTAAGGTTAAAAAATAGTGATCATATCAAGATACTATACTATTTGGAGCGTTTGCCATTATACTGAAGCAAGGGCTCCAAGTATTACCAAATTTATTATAAAAACGAATTCTTAAAATTTACAGAAAATAAATATAAAAAGCTCTTTAATTCTCCAATGTCTTTTTTGCAATAAAGTTCTGCTCTGCTCTGCTCTGCTCTGCTCTGCTCTGCTCTGCTCTGCTCTGCTCTGCTCTGCTCTGCTCTGCTCTGCTCTGCTCTGCTCTGCTCTGCTCTGCTCTGCTCTGCTCTGTTCTGCTCTGTTCTGTGCAGACCGAGAATTAAAAATTAAAAGTCGTTCCATTTAACCTGGTTCAATTTACATTCCCAACTATTTTTTCTTAGTTCACGCAAACAGACAAGTTAAATGGGCCACTGGCGGGATACAGAATTTTGTATCGACCCGATGGAGAAGAAGAGATGCAGACGGATGTAGGTAACGTTACTAAGGTAACGTTGACGAACCTTAAAAAGTACACAGCCTACAGTATATCAGTGGCTTTAAAGAACACTATGTTTGTTGGTCCTGCTAGTGTCACAAAGCAGAAAAAAACACTAGAAGATGGTAAGAATCGAATCGAACTCGAGGCGTAGCCAAGAGTTTGTATATCGGATACAACACGGACACGAACACTAATACGAATATATTACTTGTCAAACGTCTAGGTTAGTTCCCTTGTGTTTCACTAAAATTTTCAAAATTAAAGAGGAATTTGGCCAAGAAAATCCAACTTAAAGTTTATGCAAATGAACACAATTTTGCAGTTGTAAAGCACGCGGGGATCGGAAGAATACGAGAGAAGTGTTAGAAGAAGCAGCTCAATTTGGAGGACAAAACAAAACAATTTCAACCTCCTGAGAATTTGAACCTGTAATTGATCCTCCAAATTGAGCTGCTATCCTTCTGCTATCCAACGTAGTGCAAGGGTTCTATTGGCAGAACACAAAGAAGTGTTAGGGGAAGCACGACGCGTAGCGGAACACTTCTAGATTGTTCTGCCAATCTCCAAATGCTTCATATCTGCACACCGCACAGCCGTTATTTTGGATGCGAATGGACGAATCAGTATACAGTGTGCTGTGTGGTCTCATAAAGCACGCGCTCCCAACCAACCAGAACGCGAGATTTGTAACAGTTATTTTATGATGAATCGGAACCAAAACGTATATTGGGATCATCATTGATTTTGCAATTCTTATGTATTTTGCATCAATGCTCCAGTTTCGAATTCTCTTTGCTCTGCCTTAGTCCCGGTTGTGTGTTCAATTCAACCAAAACCCATGGCATTTTAATCAACTCGTGTTGTTTCGTAGTAGGTACATTCTCTATAGCAGTTTTTGTATGACTGTGAAAAGCTCACGGCACGAACACGGTAGTGACACGGCAAGGGATACGCCAGACCAATCACATTGCACTGGAATCTATTTTCTATCCAATCAAATACCCGGAACATGGCATGAACACGGCGTGGATACGGTCACACTAAGGTCACGGCAATGCCAGTCCAATCACATTGTGCGGGGAAACAAATCAGCCAATTAAAATTCTAGAAAGCATCACGGTCACGGCACGGCACGCTTACGGCATTGACCATTTCACAGTCAAGCGATAACTGCTCTACTATACAATGGACCTTGATAAAAGAAAAGAATACATTTGTACTGTGCAAAGGCGGACTTGAAATGGGAGAATTTAACTTGATGAAAAATATACTGCGCATGTCAGGGGATTGTCAAAGAAGTAAATCAGGAAACCTAGAGGATTTTTCTGAGTTCGATTACCAAGATGCATTGTGGTACAACTTGGGTGCAAACAACGGCAGAGTACTCGTGAAAACAAGATTCAAAACTGCATAACCTATGTTTGATAATATTTCTATCAATTTCTTTCAGTTCCTGAAATTGGTCCCGAAAACACACAAGCAAAGAAAGTAAATGCTACGACATGCCTCGTTACCTGGCAACCGTTAACAGACAAGCAAAGTAATGGCGTCGTCACTAAATACGAGATCATCTGGCATCTTGATACAAACAGACCTCAATCAAATGCTTTTTGTCAAAAATTCTTAACAGCTTCGACAAAGGAATCCAAGTTTATGATAGATAAGCTCAAACCAAATGAAAAATACACTGTTCTTGTGAGAGGATATACCAGTGTTGGACCAGGACCGAACAGCACTGTTAGCTTTTTAACAAGTGAGTGCGCATGCGTGCAGAATGCGTTGCATCATGGCCCTGCTTAAGGAAATGCTTTTAGTACATACAGTCAATTCAAAAAATGTTGTCGTCGACCAATTCAAGCCTACGCGACTGGACCGAAAGGAAATATGGGTAGTAATCATTGAAGCCGAGATGACTCCATAATTTTATCTGACTAGTTATGCCTGGTTTACAGCACGAACCTTCTTAGGCGAGCGGGAAGTGTTGAAGGAGACGTTTTTTTAATGCCTTCATATTTTCGAAACTGAATCATAACTACTTTGTTTTTCTTTCCCTAAACCCAAAGACGAAACGAACTCTGGGTAGCAATCATTGAAGCCGAGTTGACTCCATCATTTTATCTGACTAGTTATGCCTGGTTTACAGCACGAACCTTCGTAGGCGAGCGGGAAGTGTCGAAGAAGACTTTGTTTTAATGCCTTCATATTTTCGAAATTGTGAACTGAATCAACTACTTTGTTTTTCTTTCCCTAAACCCAAAGACATGCATTTGATGGATTATCTCGCCATTATTATCTTATTACTAGCGGGAACAATTTATTCAGAACGAATATTTGATCGCTTCAGTGATTTTTACCCATATTCCTTTCGGTCCAGTCGCGTAGGCTTGAGCTGGTCGACGACAACGTTTTTTGAATTGACTGTATAAAGTGTTGTTTTTGCATCATGAAAAGTGATATGAAACCTTAATGGACCTTTTGTTAAAATTGTTTTGAACGCGAGGCTAACAATTAAATCACACTTTTTTTCGATGGAATTGGCAGTATCATTTTTTTTCGTATTTCCATGTTAACCTCGCATCCACGATACGTTTGAGAAGGGTCCATTGTAGTGTTAATTTTTCAAATTTAGTATTTCATTTTTTGATGCATGAAATTTCAACTGACTGATGAAGCGTTACTTAAAACACCCCACATAATATACATAAACACACCTTTCCCAAATTCGCTTGACTGATCACAAAACAATGGTTTCAGATCGATGTTGGACTTGATGAATAAAAGAATCAAGTCTAGATTTCAAACCAATGTTTCGTGGTCATCCAAGCGAATTCGGAAATGTCTATTCATTCGATTTCTATAGTTCTACCTTTAAAGTGAACATAAACTCTTCGACAATACTTTCAGTCCTGGTTCTACATGAAGTAAATAGTTGATTGGTAAAATATTTCTTGATTTGAGTGATGCGTATCTAAGTTATGAAGGTTTATACTTCCAATATGTTAATGATGGTGACGTCAGGTAAGGTATTTGAGTGTTTTTGTGGTAACTAGTAATACTAAATGCTGGCCATTTTGAAAATAAAAATTTTAAATAGCTTTCATGTAAGCCATGAGTAAAATAATGATGCTTTTTAAATACTGTTTCTATGAACCAGTTCGATTTCGTATATTTAATTAAGCCTTAATAGACGTCACACTAATTAGCATATTGGAAGTATAAACCTTCATAACTTACAAACGCATCACTCAAATCAAGAAATATTTTACCATTCAACTATTTACTTCATGTAGAATCAGTACTGAAAGTATTGTTGAAGGGTTCATGTGCACTTTAAACAAATAAATATTACTCTAGTCTGCTGTACGTTATTAGAAAAGATCGTAAGAACTAGGTCTATGGAAAGTTGAATAACCTTAGTTTAAAGTAGCAAACTTTCGCAAATTACCTAGAGCAGTTTTCGTATGACTGTGAAAAGCTCAGTGCCTTATGCGTGCCTTGCCGTGACCGCGATGTTTTCTAGAACTTTTAATTGTCCTATTGTTTTCTCGCGCAATCTGATTGGCCTGGAAATAGCGTGACCTTTGCGTGACCGTGTCCGCACCATGTTGGTGCCGTGTTTCGGGTATTTGATTGGACGCAGGGTAAATTCTCGCGCAAAATAATTGGTCTGGCGTATGCTTGAGGAAATTGGTTAAGTCTATTTTAGCTGACTTGAGCTGATCTATTCCAACAACTTATATTTTTCTTCGTTTAAGATACGAGTAAAACAAAATCTTCCACTTCGTCTTTGTGCACTTCAGAAGGTAACGCCATAACACTTGGCTGCCTGACAAGTAACGAACAGACAGGCTCAGTAAGATTTACTTGGACAAAAAATGATGTAGTGGTTGATGATGATTCTGCTTCAAAGATCGAAGGAAATAAACTAGTTTTGAAATCTGTGAAGGATGAAGACTTTGGCACCTATGTGTGCAATGCTACTAATAGTGAGGGGACTGTTACTTTCACGACGAGCAGATATGAAGTGAAGGAATGTTCTGCCGCAGGTGACCCAAGGCAGCAAGAACCAAACCCAACAATGAATGGTAATGAGATTCAGGGTTTTATTCGTAAAATACACCTCATAACCTCGGGCGTTATGTTTTGGCATTTCAAACCACTTGTCGTTATTTCAAGAATAAGATTCTTCGTTTGAGCTGTATCCATATTCGTGTTTCTTTTCATGTGCAACCTTTAAACAAAGAAATGATACTCAAGGGAATGACATGTGGTCTGTAATGAGGGAAAAGTATGCCCAAGGTAAAGATGTGTATATTGGAATAGATATATGAAATAATCGACCAATTCTTTCTTTTATCATCAGTGATGTATTTCATACTTCCTTTGGTATTGATTATCGTTGTTATGGTGATATGCATCGTCTACCTGATTTGTCGATTACGAAGAAATAGAGAAAATAATGAAGGGCAAAACGTAATGGCTGACGCCAATGATAACGAAACACTCGAGAGTGACGTCATCCAGTCAAGCAGTGGCGTCGTAACTAACCCTCTCAAACCACCAGAGCAAGTGATCCAAGATGAGAGTCAAAGTGTACAACATTACGCGCAATTAGGCCAAACGCCAGGCGGTACTAGTACTGTTTATGAGACGTTAGACGACGCTGCGAGGGCAGCGAAAGTGGAAGCGAATAAGCAAACAAAAACGGCAGAGTACATGGAGCTGCAAACCGTGAAACAGCCTGCGTATGAATCATTACATCGCGGTGAAGAAAGCCAAGCTGCCGCCCAACACTATGAAAAAATACCAGGGTATGAGAATCTGGCAAAGAAAAGCAGCTACGCTTAGAGCACGTTGTTAATTGTCGATCGAAACCTAGCTGTTCAAAAGTATTGTCTTTTTCCATAAAAACGTAGTGGTTCGAAGGAATATGATTATAGACTGCGTTGCTTGGTGGTCAGCGGTGTTTCGACTCTCTCCTCAACTCCGCAAACCGCCAAGAAACGCGGGCTAACTGAAATGAAGTGTAATCCTAGACGTCTTAGTTTTCGGTTTTCGACTCAAAAAAAGTGAAATACAAGATACTTTGGACCGGGCTACGAGTAGGAAACCTACGGATGACGTCAAACGCAAAAATGCGCATCTGCTTTAAGCTAATTTGCATTATTTTAAAAATAGTTTCACGCCATTCATTAATCTGTTTTCAGTGAAAAACGTATTACAAGAAACGTGAAAACAGTTTAGTATATATTTTTTTTACCGTATAAAAATATCAAGCGATATTACACAGATTTTCAGATTTTATGCATTGTGCTCACTATTTGGCCTCTTTGATAGCGAGTGAACCTACATAACTATTCTTCGATTGCACGTTACGTCATCGCGGCCTCTAACGCCACAAACAATGGCCGCAATGCTCTTGTCTTTTAACTCTCTTGGGAATGCTTGCAACCCATCAGTCATCTGTAAAGGTAAGGGCGGATCCAGGAGAAGAGGGGGGGGGGGGGGGGGGGGAGCAAAGGGGGCGTAAAGTTGCCCATCAGCAGGAAAAAAAACAAACAAAACTGAAGAATTAGATGCTTTTTTTAATTTGTTTTCCGTTGTGCTGACGGAAGGAACTCAAAAAGCCACCCCCCCCCCCCCCACACCTAAGATTTTGGCTGGATCCGCCCTTGAAAGGTCACAAGAGAGATGGAAATATTTTTGCTTTGTTTCAAAAGCTGAATATTAAATTATAATAAATTTTTATTCTTCCGCTGACAATAATTATACTAAAACAAATCGGTGAATTCGGTTTTCGCACGATATCATATATTATATCAACATAACCTCGGTTTTGATAATTCACAGTATCAAACTCAACCTCACTCCATAATTAAATGCCGCGCAAAAAAAAAAAAAAAAGAAGCTTGTTATTAAACGAATAACAAAGTGTTATGCAAAGATTCTTAAATGCTTATTTACTATTTTTTCGAGAACGAAAGTTGCTACGTTGATCAGCTATGCATTTGAAATTGACATTTATATAATTACCTCGGAGAGCCGGCTTTTTACAAATATATTTTAAATTCGCATACCATAAAATATCCCATAATGCACTTGTATTTTCGAGTTTACACAGGAGTCTTCACTGGCACGAGAGGGAGTATACAAGAAAACACAAAGAAAAAGTGGGGTATTCTATAGTGTGCTAAAAGAAAGCATTGGAAATATATCTTATCCCAAACCATTGAAAATACGCCTAGAATGCAAAGCCAGATTGCAAGGAATCAGTTGAAATACACTCACCAATACGTCTGAACACAGGTAGCCCAAGCTTGGTTTCTGTGGTGTCCTGTTATAAGGAAATGTATGGGGAATCATCAAAAATTTCAATAAAATCATCAAAACGTGAAATAAAGCCTCGAAATTTTACCCTATCATTGAGAAATTGCACTTCTTTCGCTCTGCGTGGTTATTTTTTGAATTTAGCCCGTTTTAAGGATTTTTCCCCCCACCAGTAAGAAATAAGAGAAGGTTGGAAACTCGGGATCCAAAAGCGAGCCATCACGAGTCTTTGAAACCTCGTACGTCTTCGAATTTTCTTTCCAGCGCCAAATTTTAGTCATGACCCTTCTCTCACATCCCTATAGAACCGAGAAAGTCGCATTAGAGATTAGTCTTCGCGTCTTTAAGCCATGAAATTTGCCTGTATTCACATACTACCTCGCTTGTTCTGACCCGTACTTGGAGCTCACTGTACACCAGTTCAACGGATTTCTTTCGGCAACCGACCCGAGGTCACGCCGGAAGTCTTCGTATCGTAAATGCGGATTCGATTTGAATATCGTATTTCTTCGAAATTATGAGTTAAATACTTTTGTATCTTAGGCTGTTAAAAAATACACTCACCATAATTTTCGAAATTATAAGTTAAATACTTTCGTATCTTAGGCCGTTAAAAAATACACTCACCATAATTTTCGAAATCATAAGTTAAATACTTTTGTATCTTAGGCCGTTAAAAAATACACTCACCATAATTTTCGAAATCATAAGTTAAATACTTTTGTATCTTAGGCCGTTAAAAAATACACTCACCATAATTTCGAAGAAATACGATATCCAAATCGAATCCGCATTTACGATACGAAGACTTCCGGCGTGACCTCGCGTCGGTTGCCGAAAGAAATCCGTTGAACTGGTGTACAGTGAGCTCCAAGTACGGGTCAGAACAAGCGAGGTAGTATGTGAATACAGGTAAATTTCATGGCTTAAAGACGCGAAGACTAATCTCTAATGCGACTTTCTCGGTTCTATAGGGATGTGAGAGAAGGGTCATGACTAAAATTTGGCGCTGGAAAGAAAATTCGAAGACGTACGAGGTTTCAAAGACTCGTGATGGCTCGCTTTTGGATCCCGAGTTTCCAACCTTCTCTTATTTCTTACTGGTGGGGGAAAAAATCCTTAAAACGGGCTAAATTCAAAAAATAACCACGCAGAGCGAAAGAAGTGCTATTTCTCAATGATAGGGTAAAATTTCGAGGCTTTATTTCACGTTTTGATGATTTTATTGAAATTTTTGATGATTCCCCATACATTTCCTTATAACAGGACACCACAGAAACCAAGCTTGGGCTACCTGTGGTCTGAAATAAAAATAGACACGGCTGCCGTTTTGGTTGAAATCAAAGAGACTTATGACAAATCTTTTTTTTTAACTCAACCAAGATGGCGGCTATGAAAACAAACAATAAATATACCGCGCGCCTACTTTCCTGCATTCTTATTGGCTGTTTAATCATGGATCTTAAAATCCATGGCTGTATTTACAGTGGTATGGGATGCAAATGATTATTCAGGCTTTATTCGAACAAAATAATGCATAATATAAGGAATTTTTTGCCGAATTTGTTTTGAAGAAATAGTCAAGAAAATGACTTGTATGAGTTGCATTGCGAGGTCAAATAAAGGCTTTTCAGATAAAGTGCAAAGGTCAAGTATTAGTGTGAAAGAAACTATCTAACGTTGGGATACTTTTGAAATAAGCTAGACGAGCGTGAAGGAAAAGAGGGACGGGAGGAGAGGGAGAGGGAGAGGGAGAGGGACTAATATGCCATGTGCATGTCGTGTCACCTAATCATTGTTGAGTTTTTATCTGCTTTATCTTTGCTAATTTTCGCACCTTTTGCGTACCGCTTTGTTTTGTGCTCTATTTATTAATTTAGTGTTTCATATGTATTTATTTCTTTTATGTAAGAACTGCTAGGGCGCAATGGACCACAGGAAGCCCAAGCTGAAGTTAAGACGCAGACAAATGGATTGAGATCGCATACGGAACCAAATATTGAGATCGCATACGGAACCAAATATTGAGATCGCATACGGAACCAAATAAAAACGCAGAGCAATTTTTAAAATTCAGTTAAGATTTTTTGGACTTCCAATTGATTTATTATCTATTTTATTATCTCCCATACATTCTTTGTATTTCATGCAAAACATATATATTCATGGGTTCCCTGTGCACTCGAAAGGGGTGGCTACTTAGCTTTAAAAACGAAGCAAAGAGCAAAGATGGCGTACAGAACTGCATTCAAACCCTTTCATAAAACGAAGTACTGTACTAAAACAGAGCAAAGCAGGTCCATTAAAACCAGGCAAGGACAACAGTGAGATGATCAACAATGACTTACCAAGTTTTAAATGATTTTGGAACCATTTAAGAAGACATTTTAAGCAATTTGAATTAAACTTTTGAAAGATGTTCTGAGCTACAAATAATTGTACGACTTCTACGTTGCTACGTAAAAGAATCACGAATCACGCTAGGGCAAGACGAGGTATGTAAGAGTGGTTTGGGAGATTGAACCGTAATAATCAAGAATTAAGACAAAGTTTAATTAAATCCCAGGTTGTATCGTCGTGTACGGGAATTGTCAGGGGAATTCTATTCAAATTCAAATTTCAAGTAATCGGCTAGTAATCGTACCTACGATAGCATAAATTAAACTATAATAAATATTTATGTGCACGCGCTGATGATACATCGTTTAAATATGACTAAAAAATGAGACCACCCAACCGAATTCACTTTCGTGGTCTTGGGGTTAGAGTTAGGGTTGGGGTTGGCATTGTAGTAGTTCTTTGGTGCCGAAGGTACCGAGTTCGATTCTTGTTGTCTTCACTTAATTTTTTTTCTAAGTAAGGAGAACCAAAATTTCTAAGTCCCACTCGTGTGTTCGGAAACCTATGACGTACTTCGTTAATCCGTACACGACGATAGTATCAAATCCCAAAGTTCAATTTAAATTTTCGACAACTTCTTTCTATTTCTGGACCCAACCTCTTCATTATTAATTATAATTATTAATTAATTATGATCTCATGTCATTTAATTTCTTTTGAGCCGATGACTCTCTCAATTGTCTTTTAATTTCTTGGTGTATATTTGTTTAAGAGTAAGTCATTTATTGCCGGGGCTTGAAAATACACCTGATTATTTATTTATTTTAGATAGAAGATTCATATGAGTTAAGATCCTCACATCACACCCAGTGAAGGACCCCAAAAGAGGGCGTGTTACAACTATTTATGACTGACGTATATCTTTTTTATAGAAGGAAAAAAAACTAGCGCGAAAAAATGATTCCCTATTTTGTCACACATTCACTTACACACACCTCTATGTGCACGACTCTCAACTCATTATTTACAACATTCAACTCTCGATCAACTCATATGTTGAATTTTATAGAAGGTGGAAAACCCGGAGAAAAACCCCCGTGGCAAGGGAGAGAACTATTCATCAACCTAACTCAAATCAAAAACAAAGTGGAACTCATGCTAAGAAAACTAAAGAGATGTGGATTTTTTTCAAGAAGAAAACAACATATTGAAGAAACGTATGTATTACTTACTCTATTCACAATTGAGATTGATTATTCTATACCTTCAGAACTGTAAAACAATAGAGACTTTTAGCATCAAGCTTACTGCTAACCGCCAACGTGTATCCGCTAGGGATCAGGTCAAGAAACACGCCCGCTATTCAATATGGCGGCTTTTCCAGCGACAACTCCGTTATAACGCCTTGCTATATGTCGAAAATCTTGACGAAAAACGCCTGACGTCGAACTGCAGTTTGAGCGGTTTGCAGTACGTAGCAAGAAAGTCGTGCTAGAGGTCTCTAATTACACCAGTTTTACTATTAACTCTTATTAGCTATTTTGTATTAATTTTTTATTTTATAAATGACAACTTTCCTTCGACTAGGTTTACTTTATCTAGAAGTATTAATCTAGTGTGGCGCATAGCAACGGTAACTAAGATTAAGTCAGAGCCACAAATTATAATATTATGCAATGTCCTTATCATACAGAGGGCGTTTTTTTTCCTTTATCATATTTCAAATTAATAACATTCTCATACCAAAATAATTGGAATTGGTACCTTAATCGTCGATGTATAATGGGATTCTATTTTTCACTTTATATGTAGAAAAACATGTTTATATATATGTAAGATAATAATTTGGGAAAAGAAAGCTTTTTTTTTTTTTTTGAAAGAGATATTTTTCTGATCACAAAATTTGTTGCAAGTATGTCAGTCATTACTAAGAAAATTCAATTACATTGATGCTCAACATTAACAGACCTATAAACAACAGAAATTTTGTAGGACACCTTCTCAAATTCATAGCATCGATAAATAATAAAAATGCTTTCAACTTTTTTATGAATAATCACCATATAAATAGACCAGTTTTTAAATTTCAGGATAAATAGAGGATATTACATGGGCGCGCGGAGATACGAAATTTATCTTCAATCAATCAACCAATCCTTTATTTGTTAAAGCAGGTTAGGTTTACAAAATTTTAAAACAAATATTGCATCGACAGCCAACGGCTGATGTGGACCTGCCTTCGAGTGTTGAAAAGATCTCTCACGAGTGAGCGTAGAAAGAGTGAGAGATTTTCAACACGAGAAGAAAACATTCGTATCTCCAAGCGCCCATGTAATATTCTGTTTATTATATAATTATCCATAAAATCAACTTAATAAGCTTTTTTTAATTATAACTAACTAACTAATAGCTTAAATACACATGGTAACGATATTCAGTCACATGTGAAAATAATATGTTATTTTCACATATGAAAATATCAGATTTTCGAAAAGGAGAAATATAGGTATTTTATGGATAATTATATGATAATAAGTTGTATTAACGAGTAACCATTGATGAGAACATTGAATTACCGCTTTTTCGTTTCGCTTCAAATCCTTCAACAAGAGTTGTACCAGGCTTTTTTTGTCTGCTATTTTGGCAAGTGTTTTTATTTGAATCAGAGTTAGAAATCCGTCGGTTGCTTTTCGAATTATCGGGCTCTTTCTGCTGTACTTGATGTTTGTTCTGGAAGGAGTTGTTCTTGCTTTGAGTAGCAATAGCAATGCTTGGACTTTTGGAGGAACGGATGGAATTTCGGCTTTGCGATACTGAAATATCTGACTACAAATTGAGTTAGATGCTATTTCTATATCAAAAGCTGTGAGTTCGCTATCTTCGGGAATAACACAAAGTCTACGGCTAGAGCTTATGGGACTCGATGAAGAGGCGTGAGCAACATCGACTGTATCAAATGTGAAGATATTACAGCTACTTGACTCGCTCGATGAAAATGGAAAAATTTCGGTTGTTTTCTTCGGTGTGGTGATCAGTTGGTTTGTGCAAGAGAATGGAGATACCAGCCCATCGTCGACCATAAATGGCGAAAAACAGACTGGTGATAAGAGGAATGATGGAGAAAATGTCAAACAAGGTCGGCGAAAAATCTTTAGTGCCGTCTTCCAAACCCATTCTTTTACATCTGGCTTGTTTTTGAAAGCATCAGGGTCTAGTTCGCATTCACTGCATTGTGAAGGAGGAACTATTTGGAGGTCGCATTCCAAGGACTTTGGAGTGGCGTTTCGTAGTCTTCGACGAAATAGCGACTGATCGTCTACCGGGCTAATTTCCATAGCACCTTGAAAAGTCAGGGATTAGCAACTTAGATGAACTGTACAACAGTGTTCGTTTCATGGCCTGATAAAGAAATCAGGCAGCGTTACCTTAGTAACTTTCGTGTTAGCTGGAACGTCATTCAGATTTCAGGCTTTGTCTGACGTCGATAGGTGCACCTTAAAAAACAACTACAGTTCAAAGGTGACAAATGGAAAATTGTTTTTGGATAAACTAATTAGCTTGAAAGTAGTACTAATAATAATAATAATAATAATAATAATAATAATAATTTATTGACTTATATTGCGCTGCTTCAATAAAATTATCAGCAGCGCATTACAATATATATGATATAAAATAAATCTAATCTAATTCACTAAAATTATAATATAAATAAATATTGTAATCACAATTGAAATTATATATAATAAAAATATATATATAGTAAAGATTGGATTAAAGACGAGACATGTTCACTGTAACTCCGAGTTTCGTGCTTACGCACTCATCAGACAGACTTTAATGAAACATATTCCTATTACTGTGATATTTATATACAAGAGGTGTAATGATTATTTACAAAAGAAGTATTGTTCGGAAAGGAGTTAATTAGCAAGGCCTGGATTTCTATTGTTCATCAGATAGAACTTGTTTTCATGTCGGCATTTGGAGATCAATTCGGATCGCTTGTTTAAAAGAGTGTCGCTGTTTGCTTTGATGATAAGTAGCTTTTCTGTTAAGCACAGGTCACACCTCTTAGAAATGTTGCTGTATGGTCTGGCTGAAGTGATGATTGTCCATTCTATGTTGTAGTCTTTGTTGTTATCTTTAAGGTCCCAGATGTGTTTAGAAAGTTCGGTGCTGTTAGCGTATTTTCTATTTCGCAGAGATAGTTTATGCTGAATGTATCGTTGTTTGAATGTTCCTTCTGTCAGGCCAATGTAGTTTTTCCAAGTAGTGTCCTCGTTTGTTGTGACATGAGCGTTGTAGATGATGCTGGAGGAGAGGCAGTTGTTGTTTAGAGGGCATTGATCTTTTTTTACGGCAGTTGCATGTTTTCTCAGAGGTGGTGGCGGGATCGGTATCGGTGTTGAAGATTTTCTTGTTGTGTTTGGTAATGGTGGTTTTCATGTTTTCCATGCAGCTGTAGCTCACTTTGATATTATTCTTATTGAAGATCCGGTGAAATCTGTGGTGCTTGGGAAAGTGTTTGTGTATGAGCTTCAGGAAGATGCTTCCGACGTTGGTTTGTACATTCGGAGTTACAGTGAACATGTCTCGTCTTTAATCCAATCTTTACTATATATATCTATTGCTCTGCATCCCTACGCATCGAGCACTGTTTCAACAGTATAGACCACATTACATACTTTGTAATAAAAAAAAATATATATACACATATACACACACTCATATATATACATACATATATAATAATATTAGGAACTAATCTAAACAAAATACCAATAAAAATCAGAAAAATATAACTATATACATAAAATAATATCATGTCCCAACTTTGTGGATGCTCTCTGGATTACATAATATATTTCAAATCACCTAATTGTATGCCAGGCTAAAAAGCAAAGTTTTCAAATGACGCTTAAATGTGTTAATATCAGTTATTGCGCGCAATTCAAATGGAAGATCATTCCAAAGTGCAGGCGCAGCTGCAACAAACGCTCTATCCCCTAAGGTGGCCCGTGTGCGAAAACTAGGATAAGCTAGCAATATTCCTGTAGATGAACGCAGATTGTAGTTGCCTTGACTCTTGATTGAAATCAATTCTTTTATGTACGGTGGCGCGAGACCATGAATGGCCTTAAATGCGAATAGCAGTATTTTAAAGTGTATACGGTACCTAACTGGTAGCAAATGCAGCTCGCGCATCAGAGGCGAGATATGACAAAACCGCGGGGCGCAGCATACCAACCTTGCCGCAGTATTCAAAACTCGTTGCAGTTTATGCAAATGCTTTGCAGGTAAACCATATAACAAACTGTTACAGTAATCAACGCGTGATGTTACAAATGCATGCACCAAAGCTTTTGTGTCCTCTGGACTTAAAAACTTACGTATGCGGTTGATATTATGCAGATGGTAGAAAGCCGCACCAGAAACTTTACTGATATGAGTATTCATGTTAAAAGTGCTATCAAACCAGGCCCCTAAATTCCTTACTACTGGTTTTGCTTCGATATATGAGTTACCAACTAGTATACTATCAATATCTACCTTAGCTAGTTGTTGCCTAGTACCTAGTAAAAGAAATTCAGTCTTATCGTCGTTTAACATCAGACGATCTCTAATCATCCAGTTCTTTAAGTCTGTGATGCATGCACGCATCACACTAACAGCAGCATCAGCATCTCCTTGTACATTGGGACTGAATGCTAAATAAAGTAGCTTATCATCCGCATATTACCCTTAACACTTTAATTGTGAGGTATTAAGAATGAATTAAGAACAAAAGAAGACAAATATGGCAAAAACGGGTTTTTGATTTGGAGAATTTATTGGAAAATGAGCTTAAGCTAATTTTGGGCGTCGGCCTAAAGATTTGAGGTGCGGCCTTTGAGGCGGGGATGAGCAAGCTACTGCGTATGTCTAATCCAATCATTAGGGACCCACGCAGCTGTATCACATGCAATAATTATTGCCATTATTATGAAATTACGGTGGCCCACAAGTCTCACGGCAAAACAAAAACTCACGGCAAAAACAAACTAAACTCACCGGCAAAACAAACTAACTCACGGCAAAACAAACTAAACTCACGGCAAAACAAACTAAACTCACGGCAAAACAAACTAAACTCATGTGCAAAACAAACTAAACTCATGCAAAACAAACTAAACTCACGGCAAAACAAGCTAATCTCACGGCAAAAGGCAATAAATTCACGGCAAAATAAACTTAACTCACGGCAGAATAAAGAAAAGCCACGGCAGAATCAGAGGAGGGTGATCAAGTCGCGTGAAGCATTGTGGGTTAAAAGTTTCATTATGCTTCATTTGCATTTGACGTCGTTGTGTGAACATCTCCTGGCGAGAAAGTATTATGAATGCCAAATCTGTCCTCACCGGTTTGGGTGTGGATTTTCTTGCAGTTGGTGATTTCCTATATCTAACACAGTGTATACTTTCAATTTTCTACATACTTGTACGATGAAGTCTCTGCCACTTATGTCGATAAAACTAGTTGGGGGGCCACGTTAAGCTTCACTGGCAACCCTCGCGAACGAAGGATTGTTTTGTTTCCTGACTGCCAAAACATCTGAGAACTGAATGACGAAAGGTGGCCTTTGACCATAAGGGCTGTTACTTGCCTCAAAATGTTAAGTGGTGGATATTTCATTTGATAACTTTATTCAAACGCGATTGATTGAGCTAGAACATCGAGCATCCAAAAACCGATCGGCTTGGAATCACATACCCGGCGACTAAGATGACAAACCTTGAACCGATTTTTCTCTTTAAAATATCTCCTAAAACCATTCATTTCATTACATACATTCATTTTTAATTATTTCTTGTCAAGCTTAGGTTCTTATCATTGAAACTTTTTTTTTGGAATAATTATAAAGCGTTCTTATTGTTTCAGGTCAATATTGAAATCTAAAGTCTCTTAGAGGTTATGATAAATTGATAAACTTTGTAGTTACAACATCAAAACCGCTGACAAATTGCTCGCGGTAAAAAATCAGAGAACCCACGGTCGTTGCCCATCACAACCTTTATTGTATTCTGCCGTGCTTTCTTTATTCTGCCGTGGCTTTCTTTATTCTGCCGTGAGTTTAGTTGTATTTTGCCGTGGCTTTCTTTATTCTGCCGTGAGTTAAGTTTATTGTGCAGCGTGAATTTATTGCCTTTTCGGCCGTTGAGTTAGTTGTGTGCCGTGAGATTTATTGCCTTTTCGGCCGTGAGTTTAGTTTGTTTTGCCGTGAGTTTAGTTAGTTTTGCCGTGAGTTTAAGTTTGTTTTTGCCGTGAGTTTTGTTTTGCCGTGAGCACTTGTGGCACCGTTATGAAAAAGATTTATTATAGTATTAATAGCATCGATGTTGTTTTTAAGAAAATTTAAGATATTTATTAAAAAAATTGTGTATATATCGTATTATAGCTTGTTAAAAAATAAATCGATTGTATTTCCCGAAGAAATAGTAAGAAAGAAAAAGTACTGAAAATTGGGTACTGAGTGCAAGGGGTTTTGCGGGAGGAGGTAATACAAAAGACCCGAAAACGAAAACCCTTAAATTTCTGGTTTCACCTACGTCATCATACATTTTAAAAGCTTAAATTTAATGAAATATAAGTGTTCATAATCTTGTTAAGCGACAAACTACATATTTGGCCAAATTTCCAAGGCGGTAAAGCCATTTCGTTGCGAAAATAGAGGCGAGTTAAAAGGACGCAAATTGTGGTTAAAAAGTATGGAGCGGCCATATTGGGTTCCAAGTTGGTACACCATCAGGCGGACGAAATTTCAATTCGCCCCCCCTCCCCCCACAAAGGGCTTAAGATGATGGAAGATTCATATGTATTGACGATTTTCACTTTCTTTAAATATGCTTTAAACAGTTATTTAAACGTGTCTAAGGAAACTTAAACTATATTTTGATTCGTATTTAGATAGACGTGCGGTATCGCGTGACACAAGAGTCAACGTCCTCCATAACTCGGGAACAAACATCGAAAATTGAATCGGACTTTTTTTGTGACGTGTACACTAATTTCTACAACAGACTTGCGAAATGCCTTGTACGATCTATGATTTAGATTTTGATGAAGTCATGTGAAAAACCGACAATTCATTTTTACATTCCGGTTCCGTGACTACGAATGATAGATGAAGTCGAGGCTGGGTTTCGCGCATGACAAACAATAGTTTAAAATGGCGCGGAACGCGACTTAGGAACTATTATCGTGGTTACCTGAACGAAACGTAGGAGTATTGTCAAAAATAAACGTGGGAAGCAAAAAAAAATTGCAATTCGATGCAGATTTCACTGGGGCGCATTCTATAGAAAAGGGTGGTTTAGCGATTCGTTGGGAATACACAAATATTGGATACTGTTGCAGGACGGCGCGATTTGAGGAACTGTGGGAATTTCTAAAGTTCATGTTGTTTTCTGATGCTGTTGATGTGATGGGTCAGCAGCAGTAAGGGGGACTCGCGGTCAACGTCAAAGATTACGGGTTGTTTTACAGGCGTAAGGAAGGCCGCCGGCAGCGGAAATACCCGCCGTCCCTTATTTGGTGCTGCTATGTTGGGAATATTTGTCTTATATATGCATGAATGTAAAAAAGTTTCACCAAGCCTTCTGTATTAATTTGACTAAGATTCAAATTAACAATTCCCAACCCAAGGGTTCGGCGTGTGTGGTAAGAAAATGCAAATACGAAAGTGTACACGTCAGCAGTGTTACGAGTGTGGTAAAAAATATTAGAATGGCCGTAACAACTGCTACCAGAGAGCAATATTACGCCAATGGAGGTGTAAGAAAACACTCATAAGGAATAAAATACTTTAGGGACTGGATTGGTCATTCCAGGGTTATCGACCGGCAATTTAAACAACGAAGTAAAGAAGAATAAATCATAGACCATTTAGAAGAGCCAACCCCACAAAGTTAAGAAATACAGAAAAACGCTTGAGAAAAATTAAAACTAGGGAACATTACAAAGCTATTCCCTATCTTTGTCTGAAATACCGGTTAAGTCTATTCCGAGGTTTCTGATATGACAAAAGCCGCGTGGATTTTTGCGGTGGATAAGGATATTCCTTATTACCCTGACGTAAATCTACGATATTTTACAAAAATAGACCAACACCCACTATTAGGATGGATTCCGAGAAAATAAAAATGCAAAAACTGGCGTTTATTTTGCCAGAAACCCCACTGGGGAATGCATGTCGAGCAGAACACCAAGCTTCCCCAGTGGGGTTTTTTGCATTTTGGGTTACGGGGCTGATTTAATCCCGCGCCAGAGGCACTATAGACATACACATATATCTTTCTTAAGACCCACCAGAGGATGAAAACTCGGACAGCCGTCCGAGACACCCTGACTTTTCCAAACTTTTCTCGCCGAAAACCCCCCCATCGCGGGTTGAATCGTCA